>NC_142522.1:6595000-6737500 GCF_964205215.1 Stylophora pistillata | reverse complement strand
AACAAAACAAAGCGGTAACAAAAAGTGGCACTCAACTGAGACTTCATTGATCTACACAACAGATATGATCTTAAGTGCCATCGATCAAAAGAAAACTACAGCTATGGTTCTGTTAGACATGAGTAAAGCCTTCGATAGCATCAGCCACAAAATCCTGCTCCACAAACTTCAAGATATGGGTGCTTCAACATCTGCCATCGACTGGTTCCGTAGTTATCTATCTAACAGAACCCAAGTTGTCCGAGTCAATGCCAAGATCTCTGATCCACTTCAGCTGGCTAGCGGAGTCCCACAGGATAGCATTCTAAGGCCAATGCTTTTTGGAATCTATGTCAATGATTTACCATCTACTCCAAGAAACTGTCTAACTAAGAGTTATGTGGATGACACCAAGTTATTTATGTCATTCCGACCCCAGGACTGCGGAGACACCATATCTGCTATGAACGAGGACCTTGTCAGCATACGAAACTGGTGCTTTGATAATGGTCTGCTCTTAAACCCTGACAAAACCAATTTAATTATATATGGAAGTAGACAGGCGACTGCAAACTCCCGGAATTTCGCCATAAACTCTTGGGAAAAGATCTCAAACCCACAGAGACTATAAAAGATCTCAGAGTGATTTTTGACAAAAATCTCACCTTCAACGAACATGTCATTTTAAAACTGTATCCTCTTGTATGTCCACATTGGGACAAAAAGGTCGCGTAAAGCACGCATTTAGGAGAGATATGCTGATTATTATATCAATTCCTTAGTATTTAGTTAATTATATTATTGTTCGTCAGTTTGGGCGAATACCATGGATAGTAATATAAAGAAGCTGCAAGGCGAACAAAACTTTGCTGCTCGAATCGTATGCAACGTTAGGAAATACGACCATGTGTCTCCTTCTCTTAAAAGCTTAAATTGGATTCCTGTTAAATCAAACCTTTACCCAAGAGACAGCGTCATGGCTTTTAAGTGCATGATGGGTCTTGTACCGGAATACCTAAGTAATAAGTTTATTCTTAGGGTAGCATTACTGGTCGACTGACCCGCAATTCACGGAACTTGAACATTCCACTCTGTAAAACAGCAACTGGCCAGAGGTCCTTTTATTATCGCGTTGTAAGTATTTGGAATACTATTGGCCATAAACTTAAATCAAGCCTTAGTGTAGCTAGTTTTAAACGTAATCTTAAATCAGACCTTTTAAAAAAATTCTTGACTTGATTTAGCCCGAGTTTTTGTTCTTATAGTTAAGTTATACCATAGTTCTAACACTCTATAAATTATTTTTCGTGATTGATATTTTATAATGTATATAGCATTACTCTTTTTAACGATTACCATTTTTTTTTATTGTTACTGCTATTGTCTAATCGTCATTGTCACTGAAAAGCCCCTTTGGGGAGTTGTCAATAAAATATTGTATTGTATTGTATCGTATGGTACCAACGTTTCACGGTTTTGTTTACCACTATCAGTCAGGGTTTAGTTTTTGGCAGCTCAAATAAGATTGTTCTACTGAGTTCAGCAACCGAAACAGTTATACCAAAGTAATTAAAACTCCAAAAACTTGTTATTGATTTTCAACACCAGTTTTAGAAAAATTTCAGTAATCAAATATTTCCTTGAGTTCAGTTGTCCAATCTTTTAGTGTGAGTTTGATTTCCTTTCAATTGGTGAACTCAGTTGAACTCAATCCATGGATTAAGTTCCATTGAAATTTAGTTCAGTTGGATATGATTGACTATTACATGCCAGGCTCATTTGTATGCCTTTTAAAAAGAATAATTTTGGACGGCAGACTTAACTGCAATGACAGCTATTCATGGCTTGTAGATTGTGCAGACACCTATAATGAGTCAGTGTTAATCTCAAGTCTGCCAAGGCTCCTCCCCACCCTCCACCATCATGTTGCCACCATATTTGGTGGACAGAAATAACTTCTTGTCACGTTATTCTTCTGTTAGTAAACAGAACCACCAAGCTAAAATCTGTATGGATAAGCTGCAAAGCATAAATAAAGTATAAACATTTATATCAACCTTCGAAGCCGGGGATTGATCCTTGATTTAAACCAACATGTAAACTTACATGTGGTAATGTAGGTAAACAAACAAATTAGGTAAACTTAAAGTTATGAAACGAACTGAGAGAAAGATGCATCTGAATCAAATATGTAAGCGTAGTTACCAGACACCTCGTAGGCACATGGACCTTTGAGTTACTACTTTCCTTCGATTTCGTTTCCTTGCTGCTCGAGTTGTTCTCGGCGACAAGTTTACACAAGTAGTCCACTTTGTTTGAAAGTTATTGGAACTTAGAGGCATTTTCTTCATCGCGCCGTCTCAATTACTCTCTGATGGGGTCGGAAATTCTAGACCTTGAAAGAAAAATAGTCTACGGATTACTTCTCAAAAGTCAAGTCAGGAGTAATGGTAACGAGGCCAAAAGGACGCTAATATTCGCGCCATGAATACAAATCTATTATGTCTCACCTTCTTATAAGCTCATCGCAGGCTCGTGAACAGTACCGAACTTGAAAATTGAAGCGCAGCCAGGATGAGACATATTACAATACAGTGAAAAGGTTCTCTGGCCAAAAGTTTTAGAAAACATAAGCTTTCGGCTGTCGATCTACAGCCTTCCACGGATAAAACATGAAATGTAAACTAGCAAAATATATACAGAAAGCGAGATAAAGGTAATAAGAAGAACAAAGTGAAAAATATGGAAAGAGTGGCTATTGTTTAAAAAGAATGCTATACTGATTAGGGATCGGCTTAGAGTTATTGTCCGCATTCTTGATAGCAGAGGTGCGCCAAGCCTCCAGAGGTTTTCTAATAAGAAAAGAGCCTTCGTCGATAACTCGAGAATGACTGAAATCAATGCGATGATCAAATGACCACGCATGTTTCGCCGTGTTTGACCCATTAGCACAGGCCTTTACATTTCTAATGTGTTCTTTCTCGCGGGTTTCAAAGCAACGGCCAGTTTCACCTACATAACACCAGTCACAATCGGCACAGGGTATTTTATAAACCCCATTGGGTTGGCGTTCAATAGGTGGTCTGAATTTGGGAGAACGGAATTCTTGTTGCAAAGTCTTAAAGGGCTTATTTACAACTCGAATGTCGTGCTTTCGAAGAATCCTTGTTAACGGTTGCGTAACACCATTGATTAAAGGAGGGACAGCAAAACCGTTAGAGTTCTCTTGAGGTTCAACCATTTAAAAAACATGCAAACCAATTCTTCAAGTGAAGGGATGACATGTGTGGGTGGTTTGGAAAATTTCCGCTTTAGGGTATTGGAAATAACAAAGGAGGGATAATTGTTAGCTCGTAGAGCATCAATGACATGAATGATTTCAGTAATTTTCACTTGGGGTGTACTTGGGAGTTTAATTGCGTGGTGTAGAAGGGTCTCAGCTGTACTAATCTTGTGGCGTTTGTCGCGGTGAGAAAAAGAGTCTAAATATCTGTCAGTATGAGTTGCTTTACGGTAAACATCAATAGTGATCGTGTTATCATTGCGAGAACAAGTTTATTATTACAAGTTTATTATTATTATTATTATTATTACTATTATTATTATTATTATTATTATTACAACATTATAAAAAATATGCACCACCCGCAGTTAGCAAAGGCTAGTCGAGGCGTGCAGTGTTTAATATGTATATTATAAAATAATAAAAGATTTACAGAGCAAGAGACTTAAAATTCTAGACAAATTACATGCAACTACATTAATACATTTAAGATATGGCAAGAGAACAGAATAAGCTGGGGTCTTATAGTTTTGCTATTAAAGTAGACAAATCAATATAATCGTCATATTTTTCGAGTCTCTGGAGGAGGAAATCATGAATTTTACTTTTAAAATTGTATTTTGATAGCCGGTGCACTTCACAAGACAAGCCATTCCAGATCCTAACACCATTTCTTGAAAATGCCCTTTTTTGTATATCTAATCTTGAACTTTCAACAAAATAGTCGCCTCTTGAAGATGATCTTGTCTTATGGGATGAATATTAGCTTGATAAGTGAATAAGTTAGATATGTTAGAAGGTGACAAATTATTGGATATGTCATGCATCAAGATGACAACTGATTTAAAGCAAAGCATAACCAAAGGAAGAAAACGAGAAGAAACAAAAAACGGGATTGCATGAGATCTGTAGTCACAAAAGTACATTAAGCGAAGGGCTCGTTTTTGAAGGATTAGAATTTTATCTCTACGAATTTTTGCAGCTTTTGAGAACTCTAACGGTTTTGCTCTCTTTCCTTTTATCAATGGTGTTACGCAACTGTTAACAAGGATTCTTCAAAAGCACGATATTCGAGTTGTAAATAAGCCCTTTAAGACTTTGCAACAAGAATTCCGTTCTCCTAAATTCAGACCACCTATTGAACACCAACCCAATGGGGTTTATAAAATACCCTGTGCCGATTGTGACCGGTGTTATGTAGGTGAAACCGGCCGTTGCTTTGAAACCCGCAAGAAAGAACACATTAGGAATGTAAAGACATGTGCTCATGGGTCAAACACGGCTAAACATGCGTGGTCATTTGATCATCGCATTGATTTCTAACATTCTCGAGCTATCGACGAAGGCTCTTTTCGTATTAGAAAACCACTGGAGGCTTGGCACACCTCTGCTATCAAGAATGCGGACAATAACTCTAAGCCGATCCCTAATCAGTATAGCATTCTTTTTAAACAATAGCCACTCTTTCCATATTTTTACTTTGATCTTCTTGTCACCTTCATCTCGCTTTTTGTAAATAGTTTACTAATTCACATTTCATGTTTTATCCGTGGAAGGCTGTAGATCGACAGCCGAAAGCTTATGCTTTCTAAAACCTTTGGCCAGGGAACGTTTTCATTGTATTTTAGTACCGAACTTGTAGGAAGAATCGTCCGAATGAAAGACGTAATTTAGTCTTAATAACTGTGTTGAAAAAGTAAGTTAGTCAACGTACAGAGTTAGAGGGCTGACATTTCGAACGTTAGCCCTTCGTCAGAGCGATTGACGAAGGCCTAACGCTCAAAACGTCAGCCTTTTTTACTCTTTACGGTAGCCAATTTACATGTCATATTTTCCCACCGACGCAGTACACCCACGGTCTGCGGCAGCCTCGTTCCTATGTATTTTCGTCCCCAGGGACTCTTCATCAATCGTCCCGAGGACAACTGCTTGATCATGAGTTTCAAGGCCAATTAAAAAAAGGTAGTTTAAACATATTATGCGAACAGAAAGATTAGAACCGGTGTAAAAGACAGAATACAGATGCGGAAAGAGAATTAACGGCACGTAAAGATTGATTGTGCGTAAGGAATGTTAAAGATTCTTAAAGAACAGTGAGTAAAGATGTGAAAAGAGTATTACAGACGCGTAAAGTGTTAAAAGCGAAACTGGTCAAAATACCACGGTAATTCTACCGAAGATGGATGAGCCATAATTATTTCACTTCTTTGAGTATTTCTCCAAATAGACAGTGATTAATTATGTCCATTTTGATCCTTATCCTTTACGAACATTTAATATCCTTTACGCAGTCTTTACGCTTTCTCTGCATTTACGCATCTTTACGGAACGCGGAACTGTCCGTAAAGAAGAGGCTTTATATTTACGCATCTTTACGCAAGAGTTAAAGATGCGTAAATTTGCGATTTCATGCTGTGAATCTCAGACATTCCCCCTTTTGGGTCTGTATCACTGGTTTATTTCTCGCTTTCAACCAGAAATTTAGCCAAACAAATTCAGCTACAAACGTCAATTATAACTTCGCAATCTTCAATCTCTACTTCGTCCTTTTCATCCGTGATTACAAACTGATCTCTTTATTTTTATTTATAATTTTGAATACCTACTGCATTTATTTAAACCGTGATTTCTATTGTGCGTTCCAATTGTCTTCTCCGCTTAACTAGTAACCTTTCGAGTTTACGATGTTATGACAAATGTTTTGTTTCGTCTGTTACATCCGTATTAAAATTTCAAAGCTGTCATATTCCTTCAGCGCCCTATCTGTTCATCTGTCGATCTTGTCCAGTATCTATCTGGGACAAATTTTTTTCAGCGGTGCGTTTGAAAAGTCGTCCACTTTGGCCAAAATTGGTGAAGTCACGGCAAACCGTCAGCACTTGTAAAATGTTTGTGCTGACGGAAAATTTTTCTCTATAAAAAACTTTTTCGTTAGTGCGAAAAAGTCATTACTGAAATGTAAACAGCATTTTACATGATATAGTAGATCTTTACTAAACTTTCCCATTTTGGGGTAGAAACGGCTCCCGGCGACAAATTTTTTAATTAGTAAAACCTTTTAGGGATAAGCCCACAAAAGTTTCTTAGACTAGAGCAAAAGAGTTCCATTACCTTTCTTACCTCCTTTAAAGGTTACTGTCAACGAATTACGGTGCCCTCCGGAAAAATCGTCCTACATGCATTACTTAAATCTAATTTATTTAACAGAGCGCAGAAGAAACACAACAAAAAACCGCGGCGCATGACATCCTGAGAGAAAGAAAGTAGCGTTTGTCACTTTCTAAGTCTAATGCGTGACTGGGCGACACATGTAACATCCGTAGATTGTACGTTACATTTCAAGTTTTGTCACGAGTACTAAACGCGGATTGGTCCACTTAGGTGTCGTGGTACAAAATAACGCTCCATGATTAGTTAGCAGATATAGTGACCCCCTTATCCACTTCTGTTGCTTAAGTAAACGTTCATAAAAGGGGTCCCTTTGTTGAGAATACAGTTACCAAACTTGCGTGACTCGCGATAAGCGCTCACGCGCGCGCTTTAAAACTTCATAAAAACCAAGTAAGCAAGTTATGCGAACGATTTTCTTCTATATGTTTAGTTTTGAGTTGTTTTTAAGACGCAGTTTGCGAGGTTGTTGGTGTTTACCATGCGTTTACCGTGTTACCGTGTTACTGTGTTACCGTGTTATGAATAAATGTGCCTGCTTTTTAAAGGGATTTCTGGTTCCGCTTCCGAACACCCATCGTTGATAGAGAAAATATATGTCGGGTAAAATTTTGGACAAATTGCATTTACAACAGGAAAGGTAGGTATCCGCCGAGGTATTCTCGCACAAAACTTCCCAGGGTAGTGTAATTATAAAAAAAAATTACCCTTTTAGCTATCATCCTATTTTTTAATCTTCACTGTCTTCAATTCCAGATTATGAGTTGTTCCTGGGCGATGAGGGTCATGACTGTTTGAAAAGATTTACAGGCAGCCATTGGACATTCCCTGAATTAACATATGATTTCTCGTTTACACTTGAACAAGAAAGAGAATTTCTCCTTGACGTTTACGCATCTACAAATGGCGAGCAATGGTACGACAACACAGGGTGGAACAGCTCAAAATCCCACTGTTCCTGGTATGGTATCACATGTTACAACAATTTATATGTAAAAACCATTACGCTGGCTTACAACAACTTGGATGGTGTTCTGCCTGCCAATCTGTGGAAGATACGTAACTTGCTGTCGCTTTGCACGCCTGGTAACCCTAAACTCCGAGGACGCATTGGTGACTTTTTATTTGGAAATATGAGCAGTCTGCTGTCGATCGTTCTCAATGCAGCCTCCATATCTGGGGAAATTCCGAGGGATATCGTACAACTAACAAATTTGAACAGTTTCTTGGGCTGTGTAATGAACGGGGAGGGCTTTACTGGCAACTTACCAGAAAACATTGGGAATATGACAGGGTTAAGAATGCTGTGTCTCGGAGGAAATAGATTTACTGGTCGAATACCTAGAAGCATAACCAAATTACCAAGACTTTGTTATCTTGACCTCCGAAACACTCCTGGTCTCATGTGGGGAGATCTGAATGACCTTTTTGCGATCCCTACCTTAACCCAACTTTTTGTTTCGGGCGTTCGACTAACAGGACAATTACCAAATACACTGCCACCTAACGTGAACTGTCTAGTTTTACCGGGAAACAACATTTTGGGTGGCTTCTTTCAAAACATTCCGAAAACTCATCACGTGCAAATTCTTAATGTCGCTAACAATCAGCTCACAGGAGACATTCCTGGCGAGTTACTCATTTACCCACCCTCCATGATTGATTTGTCGCAGAACAAGTTTTCCTCCATAAATAGAGGGAGGCCATGGTCTACCAAATCAAATAGAACTGTAAAATCCTTCCTTTCCCTTGCAGGAAATAGGAATTTAGAAATTAATATTTCAAGCTTTATGGAGCTCCTCTCGGCCAAGCCCGACTTTCACCCAAGCCCATCAGTTCTAAATCTCAGTTTTTGCGATATTGAGAGTCCCCTACCTGCAAATGTGCTTTACTTTGAGGACATGTCCACTTGCGATTTACGAGGTAACAGGTTTTACGGAGCCATGCCTGCTTTTTTTGCAGACTTTTCATATCTAACTTATTTTGACGTCTCATCAAATAACTTGTCGGGAAGCCTTCCGGCAGGAATTCAGAATTTAATCAGTCTCCAGTATTTGGATATTTCTGGAAATCCTTCTATGCAAGAGAAAAAGAATGCATCCATTGACGTCTTTCGCCCCGATTTTTCAAGAATGTTCAGACCACACTCAGAAGACTACTTTACATGTCCCGAAGGACACTTAACGTTCAATAACGGTCGCATTCGCTTGGATCCTACATTTTACGAGTACAGATATTGCATTTGTGATACACATTTTTACGGAGAGAGCGGATTATGTAAATCATGTATGGATGGTGGAACGTGTAACCAAGTTACTGTTACAGACCAAAAAGACCTTAGTCCAAACATCATGAAGATAGGTCCTGGCTATTGGCCATCTCCCGATCCTAGAAATGTTACTCATCTCGTCAAGTGTCCAGTACCTACTGCTTGCAATCCACTAGCTTCCTGCACCTGTCGCCTCAACACATCACCAAGCGACGACTCGTACTCCTCCAATAACAAGGGTTTAGTGTCAACTCTGATCACAAAATGTAATGAATCCTGTATCTGCCATTCGGGTAACACTGACAGGTTCTGTTCTCGTTGTGAAGAAGGATTTTATAAAATTGCCGGAATGTGCTACCAATGCGTGAAGGGAGATCTAACCTACTACTACGTGTTTATTCCTATCTTTGCCATCTCTTTCCTAGTTCTGCTTTGGTCATTTTTTTATTTCAACTTGCGACCTATCAAATGGTTTGTAGTAACAGCAATACATTTCCTCTTACTGTTGATCTTTATGCTTTTGGAATTCTTACCTATTTGGGTTTTCAAATTGAACCTGGTGGTCTTTGTGTTGTGCATGACTAGTCGAGGGAAAGGCACAAAGTCTCTCATTAGCATTGCAGTTTTCTATATACAAACCATGGATTTCATGGTATCGAGCTCCAGTATGTGGCCTCGAATAATCGTCGCAGCTCAGAACTACTTGAGCAGTTACTGGAATTTGTATTTTCCTTCACTTTCGTGCGATTTCCCCTCTCTTTTCAATCCTATTGGCAAGTTTGCTTTTATTCTTCTTCTTCCAATTGGCTGCATGGCAACTGTGGGTGTTTACTTTATCATCATGTTGGTCTACAATAAGATGCGTCCGACAGAACGACGCATGGAAAACGTTCACTTTAAATGCCGTCAAAGTGCCTTTTTCTGTTTAAGTTTCAGCTACTTTCCTATTGTAAAGCAAACTCTCTCCATTTTACGCCCCTGCCAAAACGACGGTGATATTCTGTACATGCCAATTTCTCCTTGGATTGAATGTGCATCTGATACCTACAGAACTCTATCAGCTCTTAGTTTCGTCTCTGTGGCGATCTACGTGATTGGGTTTCCTTTGCTTCTGGCCTCACTCTTGTTTTTCTTCTTTCGGAAAAGAGTCAGTATGAGCCCTGAGGATCGTAAAAAACTTGACACGTGGCTTGGTCCTGCATATTTACCTTACAAACCAAGGTATCAGAGGTACTTTGAGCTCGTCATGCTTCTCCGTCGCGTATTGCTTGCCGTTGCCTTGTCCATGATTTCTTCTTCCTCTTCTTTACAAACTTTCGTTGTCTGGGTAATTCTAGTTGGCTTCGCAATTGCCCATCTGTGTTTGCATCCTTATAGCGATATTCCACACCACAGGTTTGCCTCCGAAAACTTTTTTGAGCCTCTAGTTTTGTTGGCGCTGTCCATGTCTTTTATGCTGTTGAGGTTCTCGGCCTTGGAAAGCTCTATGAGTTATATAACAGCTTACGTTTGGATCGTTGTGATTGTCAATTCTTGCATCTTCCTCTTATTAATTGGCACTATTTTCTACCGTCTTGTTTTAACCGGGCAGGATGACAGTAGGTGCTGTTTTGTCCATGGAAGAAATAGAGGGGGTGAGTGTGAAGAAAGAGACAATTTGCTTTCCTTTAACGGAAGACAGCGGAGATAAGTTGAAGCGAATAACTTTGTTTAAGGTCTTATTCTAGGAAAATCTAATTATTTCATGGGTGTGGTTTATGTTTACGAAAAATCAACTCCCAAATGTCTTTCCCTATCTTGGACCAGACCAAGGTAGATTAGTCCAGGGCAAGGATGCTACAAGACTTAAGAATTTAACGAGTCGACAATGAATTAGCTTTTTAACATTTTGACCATTGTGATGACGAATATCGTTGTTGATGAAAGTGTAGACCACACTTAACCGCCGTTTTTTTTTGTATTACCACAATATCGACGTCAAGTAAGTCTATTCTCAGTGCGTGACCATTACCTGACACGTAGGCACGAGAAGTGTTGTCCGTACCCTCATCGAGAAACGGCATCAGATTGCAACGTCACAGCTAATTGTAGCAGCTTGGCATTCTTTAAAATCGTTTAATATACCTATATACGTGGTCAGTTAAGTACGACTTGGGCGTATCTTCCTCTTTCACGTCCTATTCAAGAAGTTCCATGTGTTTACGCTTATAGTCGCGGGATTGCAATGTTGTAACTTTGAGTCTTATTTCATCTTAGCTACTTTGATTTCATTAAAAAAATCTAAGTGGTCATATGATTCTTGAATGAATAGATCTTGGTAGGAATTGCCGACCCTGTGATTTGGGTTGAATTGACTGGATACGACTGTAGCCAGGATCAACTCCAAAAGATGTATTCAATTTTGATATCCGTTTTATTCATTATTATATCGTCTGAGTTAAGAAAAGCATGGCTGCTGTTATTGAGCCATTTCTTTTTATAACCTTTTATTTTATATCTTTGAGGCAAAGTTAAGGGTAGACGGGAGGGGAGGAAAGGGATGTAAAGGTGTATTCATGTTATCAAAGAAAAACTAGTTCCCCAATAGTTTGATAGATTTAACGTTTCTGATGGTACAAGTTTGAAGGAAAATCGTTCTCTTTCCAAGGTTTTTTTGTTTCTTGAATTCTTGAAGAATTATGTAACATCCTTAGAAAACTAATGACAACAAGTAGTTTCTGGGTTTAATTTTATGATTAAGGTGGCGAATGATCTAGTTTACATTTCTTTACTGAACTTTCTCGAACTTTGAAAAGGCAATCGAGACACGTGAAATTAACATGTTTTTCATCGTTTCTGATGTGTTACGTTCATTATTTGTTTACTAGATGTATTGTTCGCATAACCGTTTCATAAAAATAGTTGCCATATTTTGATGTTGTAACTTCGATTTGCATTAAGTTACACTCGAGAGTACTGTGAGGCATTAAAGAGGAGTAAAAGTAAATCCTTTGTGGAAGTTTTGGCCAAGTCCGGTTGCCGCCAATAGACTCCCCATAGCGACAATCTTTCTCCTTCCGGTTAGCCAAGCGACTGCTCCAAGTCTCACTTACCCAGATGGTTCATTCAGGCAAGCCATTTAGTGTCCCAGCCGAAAACTTATCGTCACATAAGTTCTCCTCCTTAGCTTAGCACGTGCATGCCGCCTTGAGTTCAATTGCGGGTACGCAAACTTTAGCTTTCAATCGAGTTAGACTGAAATGCTATTACACACCCCATTCTATTTTGCTTTAAAAAAGCGTGTAGTAAGTTTTTCTGAAGAAGCGGCTTGTATCAATACTGAAAGGGCGATTTGAAAGGATATGAACTAAATGAACACACCTTTTAACTTGTGGCAAAATAGAAGTGGGTGGGCCAGATTATTTCAGTGGAAGTGTTCGACAGAATATGTACTTTGCATCGCTCTCTCTTAAACAATCACATCCTTCGGTTTCCTTTTATGGGCAAAAAATAAGGGAAACTTTCTCCTTCGATCGCGAATTATTGCGCCATTGACCGTGATCGACGAGAATGTTTGATGTTCGATCGTGCAGAAAAAAAACTTATCTTATTAGGCATTCTCCCACCCTCTGCATTGTTGGCTGAAGCTTATGCGTTCGTCTTTGTACATTAACAAAAGAGAGTGATTTATTTTTTGGTAGCCGCCATCAATTGTTAGTAAATCGCTTCTGCAAGAATTCATTACCTAAAATAGCTAGCTAACCATACCACAAGGGTACAAAACAATTCTTTCATTGTTATGTGTCACGTTTAACTCAGCATTTATTTTAAAGACATGTCTAGACGCTTGTTCTTTAGAGAAAATGTTATACTACGCGTTTGTATTTAAAAACTCAGTTCTATTGAAATTGTTTCTGTAACGTGGAAGTTATCATTTACGACACACGAATGATTATTATATTCCGAGGAGAGGTGTTACATTGCGAAATTAGTGGAAGGGGGTATTGGTTATCGCATTCAAGGCCAAGCTCGTATCTCTATCCAAATTCTCCGAAGTGTTCTATTCTCAGTTCGTTTCGACAAGCGAACCTCTGAATGTCTGGCATAGTAATAAAACATTACCTCTATCTCATTAGAATGATCCAAGGTAATCTTGCCCAAATAATCCTGTATCTTTCATTCAGGGAACACTGACAGGTTCTGTTCTCGTTGTGAGAAAGGATTTTATAAAACTGCCGGATTGTGTTACCCCTGTGTGAAGGGAGATCTCGTCTTCTACTTCGTGTTTATTCTTATCTTTAGCATTCCTTTCCTTGTTCTGCTTTGGTCATTTTTTATTTCCACTTGCGACCTATAAAACGGTTTGTGATAACAGCGGTACATTTTATCTTGATGTTGATCTTCATGCTGTTGGAATTTTTGCCTACTTGGGTTTTCAAATTGAATTTGGTGATTTTTGTGTTGTGCATGACTAGTCGAGGGAAAGGCACAAAGTCTCTCATTAGCATCGCAGTCTTTTATATTCAAACCCTGGACTTCATGGTGTCGAGTTCCAACGTTTTGGCCTCCAAAATCATTGCAGCTCAGAGTTACTTGAGATTTACCTTCCCTTTTCAATCGTGTTGGCAAGTTTGCGTTTATTCTTCTTGTTCCAGTCGGTTGCTTGGTACTTGTGGGTGTCTACTTTATCATTATGTTGAGCTACAACAAGGTTCGTCCCAAGGAAGGACACATGGACAACGTTCACTTTAAATGCCGCAAAAGTGCCTTTTTCTGTTTCAGTTTCGCTTACTTTTCAGTTGAAAGCATGGCTAGAAATATCGGACACGCACGCGCAGTTGAATGGGCCAGAATGAGCAAAAGCGAGTCACGCAACTCCTCACGACTTAGAGACTTAACTGAGAAAATAGATTTAAAATCCCAGTTACCTCCTTACTCCATTGCAAAGTCTCAAATGTTCACTGACAGTTATTTAGTACGGCCCGAGACCCAAAATATTCTTAGAACATTGTCGGCTTCCACGTCGTAATCGTTGCGTTTTTTCAAGATTAACAGTACAGATGATGCTATGTAGTAACAGTATGGCGGCAGTGCAAGAACAACATCACCAGCTCTCCGCAGATGTCCTTTCGCCGGAAATCTTTGGAGTGTAACAACTTTGTTCACTGCGATTTTAAAAGCGTCGAAGCCACACTTCAAGACACAGTAAATCATATTTCTCAGGTCTTCATATCCATTGCGTTTTTAGGTCTTGTTTCTCTGTAATTGTGATATTTTCTGGTCGAGGAATGATGATATTCCTACGGAACCGTGCGGCGAAATCCACCATAAAAGTAGCACACTTCTTTGCTATTTCTTTGATCAACCATGTTGTTTTCAATCTCCCCGGGTAACCTGGCTTTCTTTCCGGTAACCCGGCTTTCTTTCTTCCAGTCTCTTTTTATCTTAATGCCCGGAAATTTAAAACCTGGGGGATCTGAAGCCGGACTCTCCTGATGGCGCGAAAACGCGGCGCGAAACTTAAAGGTCACCCAGCAACACAACGAATTATTTAGAATATGCAAATTTCAGCATCAGGAGAGCCCGATTTCCGGATCCCAAGATATTAATTATTTTCCGGTTAACAAGATTTCAGCATCACCTGTATTATTATACAGTGAAATGCCTGACAAAAATTTATCAAAAGAGGGGGTGAATGTGCTTATAAATGGAACAGTTTCTTCAGAACACCTTAACTACAAACATCTGGACTATGTTGTAAAACAAGCAATTGCTGGTGATCAAGTTGTGTACAGGATGGCTATCCGAAACACTATACTGTTGCAGTGGGCAAGTTTAAAGGACTCCGAAAAAAACCACATCGACTTGCTTAACGACATTGTACCTGGAACTGTTCTGAGAATTAAAAGAGATTCCAAACGAATGAAAGCACGCTTGCGAGTTACGACCATTCGTCTAACTGGGAGCTTAAGGGAAAAAAACAGATCCGGCTCAAAAGAGCAGAGAAATAAAATTTTAAACGGCTGGACAAACCTCAGCATTTTGGCCAGTGATGTAATGAATTCCGGGGAGATGGAAGAAGAACTAAAGAGACTTGAAGCAAAAAAAACAGTTTTAATGGAAAGGTTACAGGAGTGTTATGGTGAAGTCGATGAATGGAGAAAAAAGTATGAAAATCTTGAAGACGAAAAGGAAAAGCTTTTTGAGGAACTAACAGAGCCAACAGAGGAAATCCTCAACAGCCAGGATAAGAAAAAAAATTCTAATCTAGAAAAAGAAAATGAAGAATTAAAAAAATATGTAAGAAAA
The DNA here is from genome assembly GCF_964205215.1 of Stylophora pistillata. Classification (NCBI taxonomy): domain Eukaryota; kingdom Metazoa; phylum Cnidaria; class Anthozoa; order Scleractinia; family Pocilloporidae; genus Stylophora; species Stylophora pistillata. Next base: position 6,722,513 of record NC_142522.1, on the reverse strand, counting down.
TTAGAGAAACAGCAAAGTAATGATGCCAGTGAGAGACAGTTGTTCACTAAGGAGATGGCAACACTTTCTAAACGACAGGTACGTCGTAGGTCAGAAGCTGTTTCAAGTAGAGCACGAAAAGCCTTATGGTTCATCAAACAGTATGGTTTGGAACTTGATGCTTTGGGCTTTAAAGACAAAGATGGAAATCAATACCCATTAAAGATGTCACCCTCCAGTAGTACATCATGTGCTCCTCCCACCCCATTACAAACTCCTGGCCCTACCCCTACACAGCTTCCTGGTTCTACTCCATCAGCACCACCACAAGTCTGTGGTTCTACCACATTTACTCCATCTCAGGCCTCTGGTTTTATGACACCTACTCCACCACAAGTCCCTGGCTCTACCCACTCCACCCCAACAGGAACCTCTGGTGCTGCCCCACCAACAACACCACAAACCCCAGTTGCTGTGCCACCAGTCTCTTCATTAAACAGGACACCACCACTGTGAGATCAGGTCACAACACAATGCAAATGGAAGCAATATGACAGTTTGTCCACAGTGATAAAGAGAAAGTGGAAGCAGTACTGTTCCTTATGGATAAGTTTGCCGTGGGTGATCCTTTTGTGCATGAATTGAGCATGTTGATAAATGGGATGCCAAGGTCATACCTTATTAAGCAATGCAGGGACAACCTTAATAGCAGCTGCACGGTAAAACCAACCAGTGGACCATAGCCAGGTGCTCAAATTTCTTTCAAAGAATCTCTTATCAGCAAGCTGAATTCTCTTGTAAGTATATATCATTTGATTTAAAATGATGTTTATTTCTGTTTCTTTCTTGAAACAAGTGTAAAATAATACACAATTTCAAACATTCCCTTCACTGACAGGCAGAGAAGGGTGAACTGTCTACTGACAAGCCAGTCAAAGTAAAAATCAGTGGTGATGGAGCGTGAATGACAAGACTGACCAACTTTGTCATACTCAGTTACAGCCTCCTTGATGATAATGATAATCTGTTAAATGCTAGAGGTAAGAAACTTTGTTTTAGGTCCACACCCTTTTGGTTCAACCAGGCAGTTAAAGGGGACACTTAACCACTGTTTTTTTCTTTTCTGTTTGAAACCCACACCACACTTCTCTTCCATTATGTTTCTATTCTATCACAAATGCTATTATACTAATGAACAATTATTAATAAGATGATAGATAGCCAACGAGGCGCGTAGCGCCGAGTTGGCTATAATCATCTCATATCCAACAAGCGCGAGTGGAATAATTTTTTTATTAAAAACGTTCAATTAAATTATTAAATTTTATTAAATTCTTAGCTCCCTTTTAATCTTAAGCTGAAACGTATGCTTGCCATATTTGTAGATTATGGTATATTGGCTGATGGACCATAATGGCTAAGCCAATAAAAAGTCTTGAATTGCATTATCCAATGATCTAGTTTTTAATAATCATTCATATTACATCATTTAGGTACCCACACTATTGCCGTAATGAGTGGGTCAGAGTGCAATGCATCCATCAAGGCAAATTTCAAAGATTCTTGGGATGAAATAAATAAAGTGATAGCTGATCGTAAAGAAGCAATAAACCAAGGACAAGAAGTACCTGTTGAAATTTATCTTGGTGGGGATTATAAGGTTAGATAGGAAGCTTTCGGTGGAAGAAGACCACTCACTATTTTATTCTTAATAATTTGTTTTATTTCTTCAGTTTCTTTTATTAGCTAGTGGCAGGTCAGCTGCAAACTCCATCTATGCTTGCTTGTGGTGTAAGATCCACAAAGATCAAAGGTAAAGTGTTGTAAAATACATACCTGTAGAATTTAGCTCAATGCCACAGTACTAAACTTTTGAATTAATTGTCAAAACCTAGTAATCATAAAGCTATGCATGGTCAATACAAAACAGAATTTTACTCTAATTATAAAATGCTGCTCTGTTTATGCTATGAAAGTAGGAAACCTGCCATTTCTATTTCAGATGGGACATGTCCAAGCAAGGAGACTTTTACAGCAAACCCCCCATGGCATTCACTTTGGCAGATGTAAAAAAGCATGCTACTTTAACTGAGTTCTGCTGCATTAACCAGCCTCTATTAAACATACCTCTCCATCGCATTGTCCTCAATGAGCTTCATCTCCTCCTTAGAATCACTGACGTTCTGGTATGCAATTTGATTGAGGATGCCATGGAGTGAGATGATCAAGAAGATTTTTTAAAGAAGAGAGGAGAGCCTAAAGGCTGTCACTTAAGACATCTCCCACAAGTGATAAACAGTTGTGGCATTACATTTTCTGTGTGGGAGAAGAAAGATGGCGATGGAAAGAGGATGGGTAAAATGGATTGGATGTCTCTGATGGGGGATGAAAGAAAAAAATTACTCAAAAATCTTCTTGCAAAATTGGAGTGCTCAAAGGATTCCATCCACCGTAATACTGCCCAGACAGTTATTAAAATATGGAAGGTATTTTTCTGAGCCCTACATATAATCCATCAAATGTTTCTGCTTGTGTGCAATTGGTCTAAATGCACCTCGCGACCTAATATTCCCCAGTTATTGTTGGTTTATGATCTTAATATACACGTAGTATTGGACATTTTTAATGTTTGTAAAACAATTAATCCTCAGCACATCCAAGTTCTAAAATTTTATCCACTTTCCTCAAAGGACTTTGCAGACATTTATTTCCACACAGTATCATCATTGTTGCCAGAGCAACGAGAAAAATGTGGAGCAAAGGTAGGGTAGGTCCAATATGATACAATTATTATGTTTGACTAATGTTTCCAAACAGATTTTTGCTAAATGCTTCATTCCAAAGAAAAGTATAACCTTATTCTGCAGATAAGAGAATGGATCAAACTTTTTCTGTTGCTTGCAAATTCCCGTAAAGGATATGCAAACAGGAATGTGACGCCTTATATACACGCTGCTGCATATCACTTGCAAGATGTCATCGACAGATTTGGTAATGTAAAACACTTCAGTGGCCAAGGTACTGTCAGTGTCACTGGCTATTTTAATTTAGAACAAACTACATGTATGGCCAGTGAAATAATACCAATAAACTAACTTAACTGGTTTCCCTTTACACAGGCGTCGAAAAAAATAATGATGTGGCAAGAGCAGTTGTCCTTCACAAATCAAGAAACTGGGATAGCCCAGCAGATGTCATCAGAGCAAAGCACCGCCTTGCACAGTTGAGCCACAGAGAGAGGAGAAAAAGAAAATACAACAAACAAAATGAGGATTTCTGGAGTACTGGAAAAAAAGAATTGATGTTTAATAAAAAGAGACAGTGTGTCAGTTCCCAAAATGTGCAAGCAACTGAAAGCACCTCTCTCAACAGCAATTACAGTAATGGGATGACCTCAACTGTCAATTCACAAAATTCTGGCAGGAATTCAACCAGCAATAAGAGAAAGCATGCAAGCACAAAAAGGAAAGCTGGTGCTACTACTAAAAAGTTTAAAAGAACCAAAAATAGATAAGGAATAACTGAACAGATCTTTTGTATACTGAAGTTAATAATAAGAAAAGCAATATAGTATCATTGCTGCAGGTTACATTGCCCGAGAATAACATTTCAAGTCTTGAAAATGATGTATTTTTTCGAATGTACAATTTCAAGTTTCTGAATGTATTTGCTCCTAAATTTATACTGCACATTACTTTAGGCAGCAACTTTAATAAAGTCCACGGTTATCTTTTCTTGAAAAGCCCTTGTTGATTCAGTGATCATACCTTCTCTTATATGATAGTTTTTGGTTGACCATGAAATAAAATGTCGTATCTTCATTGGGAACAAAACTTTTGTTCCCTGCCCATGAAGGTCAAGTAAACAATGCCAATTAGCAGGAAAAAATGATGGAGAAAATTCTTCTTGTGCTAAAAGTTTCCACTGTCCATTTATCACTCCCTTCTTTCCAAACAGATGTTGAAATACATCTTCTCTGAACTCCATAGTCACTTGCTTCCTTTGTTTAGATGCTTTCAAAGAAGCAGCAATGGCCACCCTAAGCCTGGAAACTTCATTTAATATGACAGTCCTGTCTGGCTTGGGATGCTTGTAGTATCTATTCATGATTAAAATAAATACAAATTAACAGAATCGAAATGACCCATTATGCATTAAAGTATAAGCAAGAACCAATTCCAAGGCCATATTCTGGAACACGACGAACGGTAAACACTGCAAAAATGCTTACTTCAGACAAAGCTGGTTCAAATGCTCTTGAGGCTCCCATGAAGCCTCAAATGAACTAAAATTCTTCCATTTCACCTGATATTCTCTCCCTTTAAGAGTAAAAAATAAAAATATTTCAGTTACCTATTAAATACTCGCAAAATTACGCGTAGTTTGCGGCTTAACACAATTGAAGCGTAGGATTTATTCAAATTCTCCTGACACACTACCTACGAATTAAAACATTCTTTGTAGGAGAATATCTAAACTGATAATTAGCGAAAGTTACCTTTTCAGACCATTTCTCTGAACCAACTTAATGTTTGCAGAAGTCTTAGAAAAAATGTAATTATTGAGAATCAATTTACTAATAGCATAATCCCCTTTAAAACGAAATTGATAATTTTTTTGGCCTGCATTCCGCGGATTTCCTTACGAGTTTCGCTTACCTGAATCACAAACTTACTTGCTGTCCTTGGCGGCTTGAAATTACCCTTTCCACCTCGAAAAAACGCCCGCCATCCACCGTACGTCTCCTTGCCTTCAATTCTCTACAAATATCAGCAACAGTAACGCTATTTAAATCGGCGAAAAAGCCGATGGATCTTTCCCCACGCGTCCGACTTGACGGAGTTGACGCCATGTTGTTCAGAAGTCACGCTTAATCGCGTGTTGCTTCCCAGCCAATGGCGTGCACGGATTTAACTTCTGTGATTGGCATGTCAAGTCACGCTCCAATCTTCCGATGTCCGAGATTTCTAGCCATGCAGACCCTCTTCACTTTACGCCCATGTCGAAATAACCGTAATATTCTATACTTGCTAACTTCTCCTTGGATAGAATGCACCTCTGTTACTTACAGAACATTGTTAGCTCTTGGTTTTGTCTCCGTAGTTGTCTATGTGATTGGGTTCCCTTTGCTTCTCGCCTCACTCATGTTTTTCGTCTTTCGCACAAGAAACAGTATGAACCCTGAAGAAGTTCAGAAACTTGACACGTGGCTTGGTCCTGCTTATTTGCCTTACAAATCAAGGTATCAGCAGTACTTTGAGATCGTAATGCTACTCCGCCGCCTGGTATTGGCCATTGCGTTGTCCATAATTTCTTCTTCCTCTTCTTTACAAACCCTAGTTGTTTGGTTAATTCTCGTGGGCTTTGCCATAATTCATATAAGTTTGCAGCCCTATAATAATCGTCCCTTTCACAAGTTTGCATCTGAAAAATTTTTTGAACCTGTTGTTTTGTTGGTGATTTCCATGTCTTTTATCCTGTTGAGGTTTTCGGCCTTGGAAAGCTGCATCAGTAATACAGCAGCTTATGCGTGGATTGTAATTGTTGTAAATTCTTGCATCTTTTTCCTGTTGATGGGCATTATTTTCTACAGTCTTATTGTAAGTAGGACAAGTCGTGAGGGTGCTCTTCTGGGAATGGCAGAGGTGGTAGAGGTGGTGAGAATGAAGAAAGAACCAACTTGTCGTCCATGAACAGCCGACATGCGGAGGGACACTCAGTCAATAACATCGACTGAGTTCCTGTCTATCAACTCGCATGATACTTATCGTACAAGTACAGGAAAGATTACATTGTTACGTTTCACGTTTAGCTCAGCATTTACTTGAAAGACATATCGTGACGCTAGCTCTCTAAGGAAATATTATCCTGCGTGCTTGTTTTAAATTTTTTAAACACTCAGCTGTATACTAAATTTGATGTTTCTTAAAAGCTTCTATTAAAATTGTTTCTGCAATGTGGAAGTTACGGTATTCAAGGCCAAGCTCGTATCTCAAATTTTCCGAAGTGTCCTACTCTTAGTTCGTTTCGACAAGCGGCCTACCTGTGAAGGTCTGACAGGCTCATAAAACATTTCCTCTACATTATTAAAATGATCCAAAGTAATCTTTTCCAACTTTTTCTCTGGTTGCCCGGGAATTAAGATGTCTCCGGAAGGTCACAATTTTATTTTGCTGAATTGTATCATCAAGAAACGTTGTCCTATCAAAGGAATTTTGTCGGCAAACATATTTTGTATATGGACGTGCAGAGTTATGAGTTTGCAAATCATGTTTAACTTCTCTGCAATTCCTATTTACACTTGTTTCTAAGTGACGCCGTCTCTGCGAAAATTCCCCGCACGGGCCGTTCTTGGTGCTCAACTATCACAGGTTTCGAAACTACAGTGACTTGACGTAAGCAATGTTTGTCATTTTAAAGGCTAGATAAAACCTGAGAACAAAAGCTATTGTGATTTGTTCACCCCCCACCGTTCACACCCTAAGTTTAGTGTAAGAAGAAGACTAGACTTTACAATTTTTAGTCCTCATTTACCTCTCGAACAAGATACAAGCCACTTATTCTGAAACTCCTGCTTCTTGCTTTCAGTTTAACTATTTCTTTAGGTCTCACTTAAATTGAAACCAAAGCAGTGAGGTGGAACAAAAGATACTAATTGCCTGAAATGACCAAGGGTCACCTAGCAAGCAGCAAGGTTGACAACACTCATTTGAATGACCTATTCGGGGTTTCCATTATTCTCCTTTAAATAATCTTTCTTTACGAATCCTTCTTCCCTTTCCCTTGTTCTCTTTCGTTTCAATCATTCTCTAGAGTTCAACAAAGAATTAAAGTGAAAAGTATTGAGAGAAACACCGCCCAGAGCTGTAAATTCACTTCTGCATCAGACTTCCTTTTTAACGCATTACTTCAGTTCTGAATTTACATACGATGTCGAGCGCCCGAAATAGCACTAATTGCACCAATCTTGGCATGCAGACATCCGGCACGTAACTGTTTAAATAAAAGGAACACTGTGCCAAGGATACTGCTAGAAAGCTGGAAACATGGCCTGTTTCGGAACTCAGCATGAAGCCCCTCTGGTCAAAAGTACCAAATGTCCGTTTCAGTATGGGAAGTACATGACAATATTCCTGAGCATTGCTTTTTACCGAATAGTTCTTTTCCAAGGTGGACGAGCTAAAACATTGTGGCCTCGAGATAGTTATGGTGAGTGCAAAAGGATATTTGATTGGCTGATTATGAAACCATTATCACGTATAGCGTCTGCCGTAAATATATAATATTCCTCACCAAGCCTATATCTACCGACTGTTGATCCGATTTAACTCAAATTTGATTGACGACGGAGGAATGCTATGTTAATTTGTAGCACTTGGCATAAACTTTGGGTCATTCCACACCAGTAAACAAACCGCAAAAATCAAAGGATATGTTGGTTAATTTCGAAACGCGTAGCTCGTGTACTTTCTTGTTATATTTGTTCCATTCCTTTTTTAATAATTGTCCCTTCGTTAGTAAATTATTATTACTTAATAAGTTTTTTTTTTCAATCAGATTCATTTAAGCACATGCACTGGAAATTATATTTCGTATTTCATTGCTATTGGTTGCTGCTGATAATACCAAATTTTTGTCTGTTATCTACGAATCATTTGCTGTCAACGAGTTACCTACTATCGTTAGTAGCTAGACCAAAAGAAGTCTTTCTTTATTTTACATTTAAGATATTTTCCCTTTTTGGTCTGTAACACTGGTTTATTTCTCGCTTTCAGCCACACAAATTCAACTACATCCGTCAATCATAACCTCACAGTCTTTAATCTGTACTTCGCACTTTTCATCCGTGATTGTAAACCGATCCCCTCACTTTTATTTGTAATTTTGATCAGCTACTGCATTTAATTAAACCGTGATTTCTACTATGCGTTCGAACTGTCTTCTCCGCTTCACTAGTAACTTTTGGAGGTTACAATGGTATGACCAATTACATGTTTCATCTGTTGCATTCGTGTTAAATTTCAAAGCTTTCAAATTCGTTTAGCGCCTAATCTGCTTATGGGCCAATTTTGTCCAGTATTTATGTGAAACAAATATTTTTCGGCGGTGCATTTGAAGAGTAGTCCACTTAGGCCAAAATTGGTCAAGTCGCGACACACTGTCCGCACTTGTAGAATATTTGTGCTAACATAATTTTTTTCTAAAAAAAACAGCTTCTTCGTTAGTGAGAAAAGGCCCTTACTGAAATGTAAATAGCATTTTATATGATATAGCAGATCTTCAGTAAACTTTCTTGTTTTGAGGTACAAACGGCTCTCGGCTACAAATTTTGTAGTTAGTAAAACGTTTCAGAGATAAGCACACAAAAGTTAGAATAAAAAAGTTCCACTGCCTTTCTTACTTCCTTTTAAGGTCACTGTCAACAAATTAGGGTGCCCTCCAGAAAAATCGTCCTACACGCGTTACTTAACTAGAAACCATGGAAAGCTATAAAGCCCTGTAAAGCTTATAATCTTATCACTCAGCAGATAATAGGATGAAGAATTGTATGAGCCTTTTTCGATATTCCAATTGGTTCTCGAGAAAACCTATTTTGAACTAGGACGGTAGGAAATACTTCGGTTGTTGGAACGCGCCGAGAAGTCACACTCTGTTTTGTGCATGAGTGAGTGGAATAATAGAATGTGAACGGTGGTTGGTGGTAGGATCCACTCCACATATTTTTGTGAGGGAAAACCCCACCTGGATGAATACCTTTCCTGTCGCAAATTTAATTTGTCCAAAACGTTGCCTACATATATTTCTTCTGTGGGAGATGTGGCCCCTTTTAGCCGCGTTTAACTAAGCAACACATTCCTCAGACATGTTAAGGGACTTAAAAAACGAGCGAACGAATATTACTTCTGGGTTCCAGAGGATGAAGAGTTGTGATATATGATCCTATCATGCAGCCTTTTTATTAAAAAAATATGTACAAGCGCACGAAGACATCCGATAGTTTATAGTCTGTCCACGTGTTCGATACTGTGGGAAATTTATGAGGAAATGTGTCGTGTTGTGTCAATTTCAAATGTCTCATTTAACTATTGTTCCGGCCAAATAAAACAATAAATTGCAAGGCATAAATATGTCAGAGTATTGGACGACCCTCAGTCTGCCTACATGCTCTGCAGGGGATGTGGAACTAAGGAAAGGAGAGGCTCTCCTCTCCCCCTCCCCTTTCCTGAAGAGCCAGTAGGCAGGATAATTGTCTTAAATGGGTTTAATGACTAAAATATGGGAATGTGCTTACAGCGCGCGAACAGAGTAGGTAAACCACAGCTCACGAGTGCAGACTCATAAGAGCAATTCAAATACACCATAGCAAAGTGTTGCATGCAGAGGAAAAACACTTAAAAAAACCTGTGCTCAACCACGTTTAGCACAAACCTATCAAGTGACAGTGAGGGTGAGGATGACATTGAAATAACAAAAGTTTCAACTGGTTCTGTTGACAACTTCGGTCTCCTCGCAGAGCTTGGCAATTCAGACTACGATGTCACTAGTGACATAAGAGCACCCGATACCGCATCAAAGTTTCTAACTCTACCCAGAGCTGAACATTGCAAACCTTCGATTAATGGTGCACTTGCTTAATGCGAACCTGCGCATATTGAATTGTCACCAGTTAGCCATTAAGTAGAGTCACCAATGAATACAATATTTTGTCTCTGACAGAGTAAACAACTTCTGCTGGATTCATTGATAAAAAATAGTTATGGGTTGTTTTCAGCTTCAGTCTTTCATTTACACTTCCTAAGTAAGATGTTGCCCACTTACTGTACTCTCCAAGGCAGCATTTGTGATAGAAATTGGGCATTCATATAAAACAAGGAAGTCTGGTGTAGCATGAATGTAGGATAGGGAAGGTTGTGCTACATTAGTATGGTAGACAACAATACAAATAGAAGCATCCACTCTATTCGCTCGATGTCTAAAATGTCCCGGTCCCTTCGCTAGAGGTCTTGAGTCCTGCTCGACGATTTCAATTTCTTTCTCTGAGATGTTCATCTCAACTTCTAAACACTTCCGTAACAGCTCAGGATACTTTTGATCCAGATAGTTTGGCTCGTAAAGATCTGTTAATATTGGTGGTATGATGCGAATTTTTAAAATAAACTGATTGTAATACGAATCGATTAAACTCAGCAATGCAGCCTTTCCTTCGCATTGACTCAGCGACATTTTCTCCGCTGAAACGGCGGGATACGTCATGTGTGCTTCTCTATTAACAGTTCGAGCTTTATTGGAGTTTCCATCTTTACCACCGAAGGACTCAATCTTGCTTTCAAGACTTTCTTTCAAAATTTTCGCCGTGAAGAAATCAATATTCTTAGCTCTTGCATGGGTGCCCTTGCTGACATAAGTAGGAAGGAGCTATGAACACTTAATGTGCGAACAGGCTAGTGTTCCGTATATCGTGTCCAACATTCGTTGTAAAAAAAGCATTAGCTATGTGAGAACATGACTCAGCCAAACCTGCCTTGCAGCCTAAACAATATGCAGAAGGAGTTCTTCCATCTTGTCTAGCTATGATCAACTCATTCTTTAAGAGTGACGAATTTTAGCGCAAACTACGTGTTTCTCCGAGACTAATTTTCCCTTTACTGAAATAGCAAACATGACTGCTCTGTTGGAGGTAAACACTCTGGATCAAACTCTACATTCGGTCATGTTAAAACGCAGACTGCGGACTGCGGACTGCTGAATGCAGACTGCAGACTATGCAGACTGTGCTGACCGTGCAGACGGAGGAAATTTTTGTTACTCACTAATTACCACTTTGATACAGTAGAACCATGATTAGGGAAATATCGTCGAATAATTCCCGAGAAAAAGTCGAGGGGATTATTTGACAATATTCACCGAACCTGAGGCGAATAATTGTTTTAGTATAACTTCAAAGCTGAACAACAGAGAAGTTTCTAGAATCATAACATTTTAGTAACATTTATTAACATTTTATCTTAACATTTTATAGAAGATTTATTTAGCTTCGCCAACCGGCAGGGACACCGCAACAGCTTGCGCCAATCACTGCGGGCCCAATAAAACCACCCATCCCACCCCAGGGGAGGACATCCATCACACAGTAATCTCGTGTGTGGGAGATTAACGTCTCCTACCCCAACCCTGCAGGAGAAGGGACCTCCATTTATTCGTCCCTATCCGAGAAGACTAGAATATCTAACCATTTCTTGATGTTATAGAAAGGCAGCAAATTCTTCTCAATTATTTTAAGACCCTGAGTGTTGGTCCGACCGGGGCTCGAACCTTCGACCTCCCGCACAACAGTCTAGTGCTCTATCCATTGAGCTAACCGGGAGGCGGTTATCTCGATGGATATAGCGTCATACAAGGAACCGCTCGACCAATCGAACTGCTGGAGACTCTTTGCTCAGCTCTGAAATTATACTAAATGTATATATATACATATATTTTAACTAATCCTTAATTTTTGCTGAAAAACGTCACTAACAGGAGCTTCCACGAAATGTACGAATCAATGTTTCATCTTTATGGCAATGTCCTATCAGAAAAATGGCGTGCTAGTGTATGGGCGCGATCCTATTTCCCAGTAAAGTCGATTTCAGCTTGCAGCATCTTTAGTTCCTGTAAATTTCTTTAGGCCGTGTTTTGAAGATCCTGCTAATTATTTGCTTCATCCATGCAGCCCATTTCTTACCTCTAAATCAGAGTCACTGGTTTCCAAACAGATTACATCTTCAAGACAATAATAAAGAGTTAACACAAGTACATGACAAAACTAAAATTCATCTCAACACAGGGGGAAATTAAAATACAACCTGCGCTTGCCGATCTCCATCTTACCACGTGCTCGATAAATTTGAGCTCAGGATTTCGTCTGAATTGCTTCTAGGTAACTTGAACTCAAACTAACCTGGTAAAACTACGTCACGTGGTGTCCAAAATATTGGACAACGTTCCAACTTTAACTAAAGAGTAAGGAAAAGGTGAAAATCAGAGTTAGAAAAAAGTAAAAAACAAAAAACAAACACAAAAAAGAAACAAAAAAAAAATAAAGAAAAAGAAAATACAAAAACAATTTAACAATCTGCACGGTCTGCATGGTCTGCAGTCTGCAGTCTGCGTTTTGACATGACCGCTCTACATCTGGGATGTTGACTGGATCAATACCGATTTACTCGATATTCTAAGACAACGCCGCTTTCCAAGAAACGTAGTATATTTCGATAGTTCAGGTGCAGAGATTTGTTTTCTATGAAATGAAAACACTACAGAAATGGCCTCGCTTTTCATATATTTCACACTTTAGAGGGGCACACTAATAGCGGACAAAATATTTGCATATGTCAGTGACGTCACGTAAAAGGGAAGAATTCACTTTCCAGTTTTAGTGCCAATGTAAATTAAAGTCCACATGGCGTTGTCTCACGAAATTAATAGTTATTACCAGCCATAGTTCAGATATAAATCGAATAAATTTTACAAAGGGTTCAAGTCATTGTCGTCTCTAAAAATATGCAGGCCGCTTGTAACACACGACCTACACTATAGGGGTTTCTTTAATTAAGACGAGGGCCGAATAGCAGCAAATGGCGCGTGGCGGATGGAAAAATGTAATCGGCTCCTGTTTTTGATTAGTATTTTTCCATCTGCAGTTTTTCATCCGCCATTCGCCACCAGCTAATATCTAATCTGCGTTTTATAGCCAAGAAAAAAGGTCTGAAAGTTTTGCAAGTGTGAAAGTCGGCTTTAGCTTTTTTCCACGCTCCTGAAAAAAGCTAAAACAATTATTGCTCAATAACCCGATCGCACTAAGAAGCTCCCTCAAGGCTGCTTTAGCACTCATTACAACCATCCATCAAGATCGGCTTTGAAAATGCATGAACCCCACGAGTAACCAGAACACAGTAATGTTGATATATCAATAACTTCTGGCCGGTAGTTCAGTTTCCGGCGCTTAAACTGATTTCTCGTAGTTTTTGATACTTTTCATGAGAATCTGGGACTTGATCATAAAAAAAGAATAACGTTTATCATTCTGTCTAGCGAACTTAACTCATGTCAGGAAAACAATACACCAAACAAACTTTCCTCCTGTTCTCACAACATCCTGCATGCTTTATTATGCTGGTAAACCGATAGAAATTGTGACTTACTGCTTCAGTAACCAGTATTCTGATAAAATTTCCCATGAAAACTGAAACCGTTTCCAGGTGTTATTCAATTTTTAAAATGCGATACAAATTTCAAGCTTCTTAAGGAATCTTTTTATTTTTAAAAACAAAATAAGAAAAGTTGTTTCTTATATCAAATAATATTTGAATCAGTTATCATCTCGAGAATCTGATTATCCCGCATCCAGTTCGTTAAAAATTGGGGTAGATTGAAAGGAGTCTCAATGGGACAGATCATTATTTGTCGTCAAAGCGGGGAGGGGGACATTGGGAGATTTTAATTTGTAAGGTCCCCACGCTCCCCTAACTCCTCCCACCCTCGTTGGAAGTTAATCAGCAATCTATTTCTTTTTAGGCACAACTTTCATTCTATTGGCGGCGGATGATCCCCCCGTACGTTCCCCCCCCCCCTGAAATATCTCCCGCCAAATATAGCCCTCATCGTTTCTGAAATAACTAACTAATCAATACTTGACACATTTGCCAACAGACTTGCAGTTCTTCCTGCGTTACGAAGGAGAAGACTGTTTGCGACGTATATTCAACCACGGAACTTTTCCAATCTACACTTATGACACCTCTTTCACGCCTGAGCAAGAAAGAAAAGTTCTTTTAGACATTTACGCCTTTACAAATGGCAAGCAATGGTATAACAACAGTGGATGGAACAGTTCAACAGAACACTGTTCCTGGTATGGAATCACGTGCCACGGCAATTCATACATCAAGTCTATTGTGCTGCCCTTTAACAACTTAGATGACCATCTCCCTTCCAATTTGTGGAAAATAAGAAACCTATTTTCTTTGTGCACGCCTGGCAACCCTAACCTTCAAGGACGACTCGGGGACTTCTTGTCTGGAAATATGAGTTCACTGCTGGCCTTTGTCATCTGTGCTTCTTCAGTCTCTGGTCAGATCCCTGAGGATATTGCCAACCTGACAAATCTTCAGACTTTTATAGCCCTTCCTATGCACGGGGGTGGCTTCACGGGACAACTGCCACAAGAATTGGGAAATATGAGAGAATTACGGATGCTCCAGCTTGGCGGAAATAACTTAACTGGACAAATACCAAGAAGTATTTCCAAACTGAAAAAGCTTTATGATCTTAACTTACAAAACACCCGTGGGACGATATCTGGAAACCTTTCGGACATATTTGCAATCTCTTCGTTGGTGGTTGTCTACATATCTGGAGTGAAGCTAATGGGAGAGGTACCTCGAAATTTTCCGTCAAACGTAAAAGACCTTTCACTGCCGGGAAATAATGTATCCGGTAAGCTTCCAGAAATATTCCCGAACAACAGTGCACTACAAACATTAAATCTTGCAAACAATCTTCTTACGGGAGATATTCCAGGCCATCTGCTTTTGAATCCCCTTGAGATTCTAGATCTATCCCAAAACGGATTTACGTCTGTCAATCAAGGCAAGCCATGGCCAAAAGATGACAAAGGAGGCATTCATTTATACCTTTCGTTGGCCGAGAATAGAGACTTGGCAATTGATTTTCAAAGTTTCATAGGACTTTTTAAGTACGCAGAGACGCTATCTGTCATAAATGTAAGCTACTGTGGTATAGAAAGTCTTGTTTTGCCAAACCTGTTCTACCTCCAAAGATTGTCCACCATCGATTTAAGTGGCAATAAACTTTATGGAGAAATACCAGATATTTTCGAAGATAGATCAGTGCTATCCTACCTTGATATCTCTTTCAATAACTTATCAGGTTCTCTACCAGGAGGGGCACACAGTTTCATCGCTCTTCAATACTTGGATATTTCTGGAAATCCTTACATGAGGAAAGGAACAAGCATATCGGCCAATGTCTTTCAGCCAGACTTCTCAAGAATGATCAAGCAACATCAAGAAGACAACTTTACTTGTCCCGAAGGGCGCTTTACGTTCAATAATGGCCGTATTCGGTTAGATCCTACATTTTATGAATACAAGTATTGTATCTGTGACGCTGGTTTTTACGGAGACACTGGACTTTGCAAATCACGTTTGGACGGAGGGACGTGCAACAAAGTTGTTGTCAGTACCTTGGAAGATATCCGCCCAAACATCATGAGGATAGCTCCTGGCTACTGGCCCTCACCTAGCACTAAGAACGTAACTCATTTCGTCAGGTGTCCAGTACCAGCTGCTTGCAATCCAATGGCCTCTTGCACCTGTCACCTTGTCAAATTACCTAATGACCCGCTCTCATCTCACGCTAAACGCTTATTACCAACTTTAATTACAACATGCAATCAATCCTGCATCTGTCATCCAGGAAACACTGACAGGTTCTGCTCCCGATGTAAAAAAGGATTCTATAAGATTGGTGGATTGTGCTACCAGTGTGTGAAGGGAGATCTCACCTACTACTATGTGTTCATTCCTTTCTTTGCTATTTCTTTCCTTGTTCTGCTTTGGTCATTTTTTTATTTCAGCGTGCGACCTATCAAATGGTTTACTGTAACAGCATTACATTTTCTATTAATGTTAATCTTTATGCTTTTAGAATTTTTACCCACGTGGGCTTTCAAGTTGAATTTAGTGGTTTTCGTGTTGTGCATGAGTAGTCGAGGAAAAGGCACAAAGTCTCTAATCAGCATTGCCGTGTTTTACATTCAAACCCTGGACTTCATGGTATCGAGCTCCAACGTTTGGCCTCCAAAACTCGTTGCAGCTCAAAGCTTCTTGAGCAGCTACTGGAATTTGTATTTCCCTTCACTTTCATGCGATTTACCTTCCCTTTTCAATCCGGTTGGCAAGTTTGCGTTTATTCTTCTTCTTCCAATTGGTTGCTTGGCTATGGTCGGTGTCTATTTTATAATTATGCAAGGCTATGACAAGGTTCGTCCTCAGGAACGACGCATGGAAAACGTTCACTTTAAATGTCGTCAAAGCGCCTTTTTCTGCTTAAGTTTCACTTATTTTCCAGTTGTTAAGCAAACCCTCTCCATCTTACGCCCATGCCACGCTGACCGTAATATTCTGTATATGCCAGCTTCTCCTTGGATTGAATGCACATCCGATACTTACAGAATACTTTCAGCGCTTGGTTTCGTCTCTCTGGCGGTCTACGTCATTGGGTTTCCCTTGCTTCTGGCCTCGCTCTTATTTTTCTTCTTTAGGAAAAGAATTGATATGAGCCTTGAGGATCGTACAAGGCTTGACACGTGGCTTGGTCCTGCATATTTACCTTACAAACCAAGGTATCAGCAGTATTTTGAGCTCGTCATGCTTCTCCGTCGCTTATTACTCGCCATTGCATTGTCCACGATTTCATCTTCCACTTCTTTACAATCCTTTGTTGTCTGGATAATTCTGGTCGGCTTTGGGATTATTCATCTGTGTTTGCATCCTTATGATGATGTTCCTCATTTCAGGTTTGCCTCTGAAAACCTTTTCGAGCCTCTAGTTTTGCTGGCGCTGTCCATGTCTTTTATGCTGTTGAGGTTCTCGGCCTTGGAAAGCTCCATAAGTGATACAACAGCTTACGTTTGGATCGTAGTGATTGTTAATTCTTGCATCCTGTTATCATTAATTATCACTATTTTCTACCGGCTTGTTTTAACTAGGCAGACTAGTGGAGAGTTACACATGTGCCCTTTTGTCGACGGAAGAAATGGTAGGGGCCATGGGGGCCAGGAAAGAGACAATTTACTTTCTGTTAACTAAAGACGACGGATATACGTTGAAGTAGGGTAACTTTGCCTATGGTATTATTTTAGAAAAAATTGATTATTCCATTACATAGGTGTTTTTTTATATTTATGAAAAATCAACTCCTAAATGTCTTTCCCTATCTTGGCCCAAAGCAAGGTAGATTAGTACCATGCAAGGATGCTACGTGACTTAAGAACTTATCAAGTAGACAGTGGTTTAGCTTTTTGATATTTTGACCATTGTGATGACGAATATCGCTGTTGATAAGAGTATATACCATGCTTAACCACAATATTTTACCACAATACCGATGTCAATTAAACGATTCTCAGTGCGTGACCATTACCTGACATGTTGACGCGAGCAACTTTGTTCGTACTCTCATCGAGAAACGGCAAATTGGCTGATCAGATTGCGACGTCGCAGCCGATTGTATTAAAAAATCTGATAGAACACTGTTTTAGAACGGACTTATTTTGTAGCTCAGAATTCTTTAAAATCGTTCTATACATGTACTTATATACGTGGTCTGTTAATGGCCTGTTATATACGTGGCCTGGTAGGGCCTACCTTCGTGTTTCACGGCCTGTCCAGAAAGTTTCACGTGTTTACGCTTGTAGTTGAGAGGTTGCAATCGGCAATCGTAACTTTAAGTCTACTTTTTTTTTAGCTACTTTGATTTCATTTGAAACTGATTTTTTTTTTGTCTTAAGAAACGTCTTGCCGAAGGAACCTAAGCAGTCATATGACTCTTGAATAGATCGATCTTAGTAACAAATGCCATCTGATTTAGGTTTATTTAAACGACTGAGAAACCTTTATCAAATCCAAAAGATGTATTAAAGTTTGATATCCATTTTATTCAGTTTTATATTGTCTCAGTTAGAAAAACCCTGGTTGCTGTTATTGAGTCAGTTATTCGTGTAGCTTTTTACCTTGTATCTTTGAGGCATTGGTAAGTGCAGACGGGAGGGGGAGGGGAAGGGATGTAAAGGTGTATTCCAGTAGCTCGATAGATTAAACGTTTTTGATGTACAAGTGTAAAGGAAAATTGTTTTCTTTTCGACGTTTCATATCCCTATTCTTGAAGAATTATGTATCATCCTTAGAAAACTAATGACTACAAATAGTTTTTTTTTGCATGGTTTAATTTTATTATTAAGGTGGCGAATAGTCTAATTTACATTTCTTTACCAAACTTTCTAGAACTTTGAAAAGGCAATCGAGACACGTGAAATGAATATTGTGTTTATCTCTTCTGGTGTGTTACGTTCATTTTTCTTTCACCAGATGTAGTCTTTGCATAACCGTCATATAAAACTTTGATTTACATTAAGTTACATTCGAGAGTATTATGATGCATTAAAGACAGGTTAAAGTAAATCCTTTAAAGCTTGGTCCCTGTCCAGTTGCCGCCAGCAGACTGGTATAAACGGAATTTAGTGACAATCTTTTTCCCTCCTGTTAGTCAAGCGACCGTTCCGAGTTTAATTTACGCAGATGGTTCATTCAGGCAAGCAGTTTACTGTCCCAACCGAAAACTTATCGTCACGTAAGATCTCCCCCTCGGCGTTGCACGTGAATGCCGCCTTGGGTTCAAATTATGGATTATTGCCGTCCATGTTTCCGCTCTGCGAGTGCAAAAAACCTTAGCCTTTAATTGAGCTATACTGAAATGCTGTTATACACCTTATTCTTTTTTGCTTTAAGGAAGCGTGTAGTAAGCTTTTTTGAAGGCGTGGCTTGTATCAACACTGAAAGGGTAATCTGAAAGGATAAGAACCGAGTAAACGCGTCTTTTAACTTCTGGCAAAATAGAATTGGGTGAGCCAGAGTATTTCAGTGGAAAAGTTCGACATAATCTGTACTTTGGATCGCTGTCCCTCAAAGCTGTAAAGCCAAATAACGAAAGAAGATAATTGCAAACAATCAGATCCTTTACTCTCATTTTATGGACAATAAATAGGTGAAACTTTCTTCTTCGGTCGCAAATTATTGCACCATAAAATTACTCTTGCCTAAGTCCGTTCAGCGACACATTTTCTTGTTTCTGAAGAGCGATTAACACTCCATGATCTTAGTGGAGAATGTTTGCCGTTGAGATAATTTTTTTTCAACGTTTCCAGGGACTGCCCAAAAAAAAAGAAACTGGTTCGATGAGGTATTCCCTCGTCCTCTGCATTGTTGGCTGAAGCTTATGCGTTCCTCTTTGTGCATTAACAAAAGAGAGTGATTTTGTTTTTGGTAGCCGTCATCAATTGTTAGTAAAACGCTTCTGCAAGAATTCATTACCTAAAATAGCTAGCTAACCATACCACAAGGGTACAAAACAGTTCTTTCATTGTTATGACTCACGTTTAACTCGGCATTTATTTAAAAGACATGTCTAGACGATTGTTCTTTAGTGAAAATGTTATACTACGCGTTTGTATTTAAAACTCAGTTGTATTGAAATTGTTTCGGTAACGTGAAAGTTATCGTTTACGGCACACGAGGGATTATTATATTCCGAGGAGAGGTGTTACATTGCGAAATTAGTGGAAGGGGGTATTGGTTATCGCATTCAAGGCCAAGCTCGTATCTCTTTCCAAATTCTCCGAAGTGTTCTATTCTCAGTTCGTTTCGACAAGCGAACCTCTGAAGGTCTGGCATGGTAATAAAACATTTCCTCTATCTCATTAGAATGATCTAAGGTAATCTTGCCCAAATAATCCTGTATCTTTCATTCAGGGAACACTGACAGGTTCTGTTCTCCTTGTGAGAAAGGATTTTATAAAACTGCCGGATTGTGTTACCCCTGTGTGAAGGGAAATCTCACCTACTACTTCGCGTTTATTCTTATCTTTAGCATTCCTTTCCTTGTTCTGCTTTGGTCACTTTTTAATGCTAGATATGGAATGAGATGCCACTTGTTGGTAAATTTGACCTTGTTAAGAAAGAATCGTCTGTTGTTTGAGAGGAAGTTTCTAGGGCGATTTGGTATTGATTTGGGTTTTTTATCATTTTGATAGACTTAAACATTTCGTTGTTTTCCTACGAACCGTTCACTGAATCCTGGGTCACCGACACGATCCAATAACAGGAAACATTCCACTTGCGACCTATAAAATGGTTTGTGATAGCAGCGGTACATTTCATCTTGATGTTAATCTTCATGTTGTTGGAATTTTTGCCTACTTGTGGGTTTTCAAATTGAATTTGATGATTTTTGTGTTGTGAATGACTAGTCGAGGAAAAGGCACAAAGTCTCTCATTAGCATCGCAGTCTTTTATATTCAAACCCTGGACTTCATGGTGTCGAGTTCCAACGTTTGGCCTCCAAAAATCATTGCAGCTCAGAGTTACTTGAGATTTATCTTCCCTTTTCAATCGTGTTGGCAATTTTGCGTTTATTCTTCTTCTTCCAATCGGTTGCTTGGTACTTGTGGGTGTCTACTTTATCATTATGCTGAGCTAGAACAAGGTTCGTCCTGAGGAAGGACGCATGGGAAACGTTCACTTTAAATACCGCAAAAGTGCCTTTTTCTGTTTAAGTTTTACTTACTTTTCAGTTGAAAGCAGACCCTCTCCACTTTACACCCATATCGAAATGACCGTAATATTCTATACTTGCTAACTTCTCCTTGGATAGAATACACCTCTTTTACTTACAGAACATTGTCAGCTCTTGGTTTTGTCTTCGTAGTTGTCTACGTGATTGGGTTCCTTTTGCTTCTCGCCTCATTCATGTTTTTCTTCTTTCGCAAAAGAAACAGTATGAACCCTGACAAAGTTCAGAAGCTTGACACGGGGCTTGGTCCTGCTTATTTGCCTTACAAATCAAGGTATCAGCAGTACTTTGAGATCGTAATGCTACTCCGTCGCGTGTTACTGGCCATTGCGTTGTCCATAATTTCTTCTTCCTCTTCTCCACAAGCCCTAGTTGTTTGGTTAACTCTCGTGGGCTTTGCCGTAATTCATATAACTTTGAAGCCCTATAATGATCATCCCTTTCACAAGTTTGCATCTGAAAACGTTTTTGAGCCTGTTGTCTTGTTGGTGATTTCCATTTCTTTCATCCTGTTGAGGTTTTCGGCCAAGGAAAGCTGCATAAGTAATACAGCAGCTTATGCGTGGATTGTAATTGTTGTAAATTCTTGCATCTTTTTCCTATTAATGGGCATTATTTTCTGCCGTCTTATTGTTAGTAGGAATGCCAAGTCGTGAGGGTGCTCTTCTGTAAATGGCAGAGGTGGTAGAGGTGGGTGGTGAGAATGAAGAAAGAACCAACTTGCTGTCCATGAACAGCCGACATGCGGAGGGACACTCAGTCAATAACATCGACTGAGTTCCTGTACATCAACTCGCATGATACTTATCGTACAAGTACAGGAAAGATTACATTGTTACGTTTCGCGTTGAGCTCAGCATTTACTCAGTTGAAGGACGTATCGTGACGCTAGCTCTCTAGGGAAATATTAGCCTGCATGTTTGCTTAATTTTTTAGGCACTCAGCTGTATACTAAGTTTGATGTATGTTAAGCTTGTGTTAACTTTGTTTCAGCAATGTGGAAGTTACGGTATTCAAGGCCAAGCTCGTATCTCAAATTTTCCGAAGTGTCCTACTCTTAGTTAGTTTCGACAAGCGGCCTAACTGTGAAGGTCTGGCAGGCTAATAAAACATTTCCTCTACATTATTAAAATGATCCAAAGTAATCTTTTCCAACTTTTTCTCTGGTTGCCCGGGAATTAAGATGTCTCCGGAAGGTCACAATTTTATTTTGCTGAATTGTATATATCAAGAAACTTTGTCCTATCAAAGGAATTTTGTGGGCAAACGTATTTTTTATATGGACGTGCAGAATTATTGGTTTGCAAATCATGTTTAACTTCTCTGCAATTCCTATTTACATTTGTTTCTAAGTGACGCCATCTAGCAAAAATTCCCCACCACGGGTCATTCTTGGTGCTCAACTATTATAGGTTTCGAAACTACAGTGATTTGACGTACGCAATGTTTGTCCTTTTATAGACTAGATAAAAAATAACCCACTCTTCAACTCTATTTATAGATCCCAGTGGACTATAAAATTAGCAAAATACCTCAAACTAAGCAATTAATCTAATAAAACCTGAAAAAAAAAAAGCTATTGGGATTTGTTTACCCCCCTCAGTTCTCATTCTCAGGTTAGTGTTAGAGAAGACCAGCTTTCACAATTTTTAGTGCTCATTTCCATCGCGAACAAGATACAAGCCGCTAATTCTGAAACTCCTGCCTCTTACTTTCAGTTTAAGTGTTTCTTTGGGTCTCACTTGATTTGAAACCAGATTAGTGAGGTAGAAACTAATTGCCTGAAATGACCAAGGGTCAGCTAGCAAACAGTAAGGTTGAGAACACTCATTTGAATAACCTATTCGGGGCTACATTATTCTCCTTTAAATAACCTTTTTTTTTGTGAATCCTTCCTCCCTTTGTCTCGTTCTATTTAGTTTTAATCCTTTTCTAGAGTTCAAAAAAGAATAAAAGTAAGAGTTGAGAGAAACACTGCCCAGAGGAATAAATTCACTTCCGCACTAGACTTCCTTTTTAACGCATTATTTCCGTTCTGATTTTACATATGATGTCGAGCGCCCGAAATAGTACTAACTGCATTAATCTTGGCAAGCAGCCATCCGGTACGTAACTGTGTAAATAAAAGGAACACTGTGCCAAGGATACTCTTAGAAAGCTGGAAACATGGCCTGTTTCGGAACTCAGCATGAAGCCACTCTGATCGAAAGTACCAACTGTCTGCTTCAGTATGGGAAGTACATGATTGTTTACTTGAGCATCGCTTTTTACCAAATAGTTCTTTTGCAAGGTGGACAAGCTAAAGCTTTGTGGCCTCAAGATACTTATGGTGAGTACAAAGGATATTTGTAATCAGAACGCTTGGGCAAGCAGCTCGGCAAACACTCAAGTCGTCTGATTGTGAAACCAGTATCAAATATGGCGTCTGCCGTAAATATATAATTAAGCTTACCAAGCCTATATCCACCGACTGTTGATCCGGTTTAACTTAAATTTATTTGAAGACGGAGGAAAGCTATGCTAATTTGTAGTTGTCAGTGGCACAAAATGAAATGAATAAAAAAATAGAAAAAAGATCCAAGGATCTGTGAGGACAAATGTTTGCTTCTTCTGTTGCATCCACATTAAAATTTCACAGTTGTCAAATTCAGTCAGTATCTGATCTGCTTGTTAGTCGATTTTGTCCAGTTTTTATTCGGAACAACTTTTTTCCATCGGTGTATTTGAAGATCCGTCCACTTCAGCCAAAATTGATCAAGTCGCCACAAACAATCCGCACTTGTAAAATCTTTGTCATGACAGAAAATTTGTCTCAATAAACAACTTTTTCACTAGAGCGAAAAGGCCCTTACTGAAATGTATAGAGCATTTTACACGATGTAGAAGATCTTTAGTAAACTTACCTGTTTTGGGGTAGAAACGGCTCTCTGCTACGAATTTTTTAATGAGGTAAACGCTTTAGAGATAACCACACAAAATATTTTAGGTGAGAGCAAAAGAATTCCATGGCCTTCCTTACGTCTTTTTTAGGTTACTGTCAACAAAAAAAGGGGTGCCCTCAGGAAAAATCGTCCTACACGCGCAACTTAAGAAGAAAGCATGGAAAATTATAAATCACTGTAGAGCTTATAAAGCATAGATTATGAAAATAACGAACGTTTTGAGAGTTTCTATTTTGGTAGGCGCTCGCAAGCCTTTAAAGACAAAACTGACGTCGTACGTTTTGAACATCAGTCTTGGTGTTACCGTGGAATCCAAGCACACTGGATTGTGTCACTTAGCAGATAATAGGCTAAAAAACAGTGTGAGGCTTTTTCGATATTCCGAGGAGTTCCCGAGAAAGTCTATGTTGAAGTTGGACATTAGAAAATACTTCGGTTGTGATCACACGCCGGGAAGTGAAACACCCTTTTGCCCCTGATATCTGACGAATATTCCGGCCAAGTTTCATCAAAATCTGAGAAAAATACATACCCTATTAATTCGTATAAGTAGAGGTATCTCGCATAAAAACGAACCTCGAGTTTTCGGCCTCCAAAGAAATTCACAATTTTTGCACCTGTCACGCAAGAAATCATGTATATGGTAAATTCATGGCCATGACCTCTTGCGTGACAGCGGCACAACGAATCGTATTGCAATTTTTATGGCTATTGTCTCCATGTATTAAAATTTGATTTCTCGTTTACACCCGAACAAGAAAGAGAAGTTCTCCTTGACCTTTACACATCTACGAATGGCCAGCAATGGTACGACAATACAGAATGGAACAGCTCAAAATCCCACTGTTCCTGGTATGGTATCACATGTTACAACAATTCATATGTAAGAAGCATTGTGCTGGCTTACAACAACTTGGATGGTGTTCTTCCTTCCAATCTGTGGAAGATACGCAACTTGTTGTCGCTTTGCACTCCTGGTAACTCAAGACTCCGAGGACGCATTGGTGACTTTTTATTTGGAAATATGAGCAGTCTGCTGTCGATCGTTCTCAATGCAGCCTCTATATCTGGGGAGATTCCGAAGGACATCGTAAAACTGACAAATCTGAACAATTTCATAGGCTGTATAATGAACGGGGAGGGCTTTACTGGCAACTTATCAGAAGACATTGGGAATATGACAGAGTTAAGAGTGCTGTGTCTCGGGGGGAATAAATTAACTGGTCGAATACCTAGCAGCATATCCAGATTACAAAGACTTTGGTATCTTGACCTCCGAAACACTCCTGGTCTCATGTGGGGAGATCTGAATGACCTCTTTGCGATCCCCGCCTTGACACAACTTTTTGTTTCAGGTGTTAGTCTAACAGGACAGTTACCAAATACACTGCCACCTAACATGAACTACCTAGTTCTGCCGGAAACAACATTTCGGGCAATTTTTTTTCAAAACATTCCGAAAACGCACGGCGTGGGTATTCTTAATTTCGCCAACAATAAGCTCACAGGAGACATTCCTGGCGAGTTACTCATTTACCCGCCTTCCATGATTGATTTGTCACAGAATAAGTTTTCCTCGATAAACAAAGGAAAGCCATGGTCTACCATGGTCAAATTAAACAGAACTGTAAAATCCTTCCTTTCGCTTGCGGGAAATAGGAATTTAGCAGTTAACATTTCAAGCTTTTTGGAGCTCTTCTCGAGGAAGCCCGACTTCCACCCAAGTCCATCAGTTCTAAATCTCAGTTTTTGCGATATTGACAGTCCCCTACCTGCAAATGTGCTTTACTTCGAGGACATGTCCACTTGTGATTTACGAAGTAACAGGTTTTACGGGGCCATACCATCTTTTATGGAGGACTTTTCGTATTTAACCTACTTTGACGTCTCCTCAAATAACTTGTCGGGTAGCCTTCCGGCAGGTATTCGGAATTTAATCACTCTCCAGTATTTGGATATTTCTGGAAATCTCTCCATGCGTGAAGGAAACAGCGTATCGATCACTGCCTTTCGTCCTGACTTTTTAAGGATGGTCAGACCACTTGAAGGCGACAATTTTTCATGTCCCGAAGGACACCTAACGTTTAACAATGGTCGCATTCGCTTGGATCCTACATTTTACAAGTACAGATATTGCATTTGTGATCCAAATTTTTACGGAGACAACGGACTATGCAAATCTTGTATGGATGGTGGAACGTGTGACCAAGTCACTGCTACAGTCCAAGGGGACCTTCGTCCAAACGTTATGAAGATAGCTCCTGGCTATTGGCCATCCCCTGATCCTAGGAATGTTACACATCTCGTCAAGTGCCCAGTACCTGCTGCGTGCAATCCAATGGCTTCCTGCACCTGTCGGCTTAACACATCCCTTAGCGACGACTCGTACTCCTCCAATAACAAACGTTTAGTGTCAACTCTGATCACAAAATGAAATGAATCCTGTATCTGCCATTCGGGTAACACTGACAGGTTCTGCTCTCGTTGTGAGGAAGGATTTTATAAGATTTCCGGAATGTGCTACCAGTGCGTGAAGGGAGATCTCACCTACTATTACGTGTTTATTCCTATCTTTGCCATTTCTTTCCTTGTTCTGCTTTGGTCATTTTTTTTATTTCAACTTGCGGCCCATCAAATGGTTTGTTGTAACAGCAATACATTTCCTATTACTGTTGATCTTTATGCTTTTAGAATTTTTGCCTACTTGGGTTTTCAAATTGAACCTGGTGGTCTTTGTGTTGTGTTTGACTAGTCGAGGGAAAGGTACAAAGTCTCTCATCAGCATTGCAGTTTTCTATATACAAACCATGGATTTCATGGTATCGAGCTCCAACATGTGGCCTCGAAAAATCGTCGCAGCTCAAAACTACTTGAGCAGTTACTGGAATTTGTATTTTCCATCACTTTCGTGCGATTTCCCTTCTCTTTTCAATCCTATTGGCAAGTTTGCTTTTATTCTTCTTCTTCCAATTGGCTGCATGGCAACTGTGGGTGTCTACTTTATCATCATGTTGGTCTACAATAAGATGCGTCCGACAGAACGACGCATGGAAAACGTTCACTTTAAATGCCGCCAAAGTGCATTTTTCTGTTTAAGTTTCAGCTACTTCCCTATTGTAAAGCAAACTCTCTCCATTTTACGCCCATGCCGAAATGACCGTGACATTCTATACATGCCAATTTCTCCTTGGATTGAATGTACATCCGATACCTACAGAGCACTATCAGCTCTTGGTGTCGTCTCCGTGGTGATCTACGTGATTGGGTTTCCTTTGCTTCTCAACTCACTCATGTTTATCTTCTTTCGAAAAAGAAACAAAATGAGCCCTGACGATCGTAAGAAACTTGACACGTGGCTTGGTCCTGCATATTTGCCTTACAAACCAAGGTATCAGCGGTACTTTGAGCTCGTCATGCTTCTCCGTCGCGTATTGCTTGCCATTGCGTTGTCCACGATTTCGTCATCCTCTACTCTACAAACCTTTGTTGTTTGGGTAATTCTCGTTTGTTTCGCTATTATTCATCTATGTTTGCATCCTTATAACGATTCTCATTCTAAGTTTGCTTCTGAAAACTTTTACGAGCCTCTCGTCTTGTTGGCGCTGTCCATGTCTTTCATCCTGTTGAGGTTCTCGTTTGTGGAAAGCTCCATGACGTATTCAGCAGCTTATGTCTGGGTTGTAATGATTGTCAATTCTTGTGTACTACTGTTTCTTGTCGGCACAATTTTTTTTCCGTCTGGCTACAAGTGGGAATGGAGACAAAAATCGAAGGAATGATAGAAGCGGTGATGATGAAGAAAGAAGAAATTTGTTGTCCATTAACAGTTCAAGGAGGAGATACGTTGAAGTCGATAACATTGCTTAGACATTTGTCCAGACAACCTGCTTGAGTACATACCGTACCATACATACCATACTATACTGACAAATAGTGCTTTTCGCGTGCGCCGATTGGCCAGTTCGGATGTGACTGGCAAACACTATCTTGAGGCCAACTAGGACAGTTTAGTGCCACAACGAGGACTAACATAAAACTTGACGCTTACGTTAAAAAGTTTTACTTTCAAGTTGTTTTAGATTCTAATACTACAACTACTACGACTAATGATAATCGTTAACCTTATTTGCATGATAAGCAGGCCAAGGGTGGTGTAATGGATGAGCGGAAACTTCAAGTAGTGAACAATACTATTAGCTGAAGGCTCCACCGAGTTTCTTTAGCTTAGTAAAATAATGTAGACAACCACGCGTAACTTTCGAGGAAATTTCCCTCCATCTTTTACCTTGAGTAAACACCAACCACATATGGACTTAAGTCATGGTGATATACTGGGGCAAAGTACTAGAACGCACTAATATTCGTGTTGTGGCTAGCTCAAACACTAACCACATATGGACTTAGGTCATGGTGATATACTGCGGCAAAGTACTAGAACGCACTAATATTCGTGTTGTGGCTCAAATGCGTTTTTAAAAGCAGGTTCGGAAAGTTGTTTCCCATATTTAGTAACTGCCATGTTCATTGTAAATACTACTCGAAATTTCAAAGGTTGTAAAATTTAATCTTTTGCTTTGATTAATTACTTTTATCAATGCACATTACATCTTTGGTTGTGGAGCACCTGTAAACCAGCGAAAGCTAAGCGTGTTTCTCCACGCCAGATAAAGTATGTATGTACGTAGGACATTCTGCCAATGTAGGAAATTCTGCACGCATGTACTACAGCTTAAAGCTTTGTCCCAGTATTGTTTCTGTAGCCTTTCGTCTGGCTGGAGCTAAAGCAATATTTTTCCTTTTCTCGCCTGAAAACACTCTAGCCCAATAGTACGCAATTTACCGTCAGTTTCTCTGCACAGCCAGAGAAAGGTTTTGGCCACAGTTATCAAAAGCCCAAAATAAGACCGACCACCTAAGAGAGCCTGAGTAGAGATTGCTTTTTAATGTTTGGAGTGACACTCAGAAAATGAAGCAGTCACCCCCCCCCCCCCCTCTCCATTGTGGAGGATGCGTTGAATTCACGTAGATCACACGTTACAAGGAGTAATGGTTGATTTAATAAATTCAAGATTCAGCACTTAAACTTTAAGACCTACAACCATGAAATTTCTTGTTCTTCACAAAACAAAGACCAAAATTAATGCAGAAGTTAAAACAACATAACAATTATACCACCTTAAGATATAAAACATAATGGTGAAAGATACACAGAGTTACAAGTTAATTTTGTAGGAACGTGCACCGCATAAACTGGAGCTTGTACGGAGATGCTATCAATAGGGTTTGAGAGGCCTCTTTTTCATTTTATTGTCTACAAATATGCCTGAATACTTTGCGGGATTCTTCTCTTGTCATCATCCTCAGGACTGTACACTGACTGCATATTGTTCAGCAAGGTGATCAAAATCTCTCTCCTGAATAAGCACAGGCAGACAAAAGAATTTGAGTAAAGGCTGATAGTTTCGAAATAAACTGTTTGGGGCTGCGTCGGTGGGAGTAACGAAATAATTTGGATACATCAACAAAGTTGAAATGGTAAATTGGCCACCGTAACGATTACAAAAGCTGACGTTTCGAGCGCTAGCCCTACGTCGGAGCGAATAGAGGAATCGTGGGTTGTGTGTGCTTTTAAAGACAGAAAATAAAGCTACGTTATTGGTGGAAAGACGTAGCTCTATTTTCTGCCTTTAAAAGCACACACAACCCACAATTCCTCTATTCGCTCCGACGAAGGGCTAACGCTCGAAACGTCGGCTCTTGAAATCGTTACTGTGGCCAATTTACCATTTCAACTTTGTTCATATATCCAAAATAATTTGAGGTTAATCATTCACTTGGATCCACACTGACCATGAATCAATTTGTGAAAATGAAAAACCTTCCTCTAACAAATTGGTCACTATTCAGGGCTCGACACTAACTTTTCAACTTACTAGCCAAGTGGCTGGTGACAACTTGGATGTTACAACAATTTCAGTTTGTTTTCTAGCCAAACTAGCCAGAGGAAATCGAAAACCACTGGCCAAAACTGAATTTCTACTAGTCTGTGGCTAGTTGGCAACCGTTAAGTGTCGAGTCCTGCTCTTCCTTCCTTTGTGGCAGCCAAAGAGCCTCTTCAACTTGTGATAGTGCAACGTCTTTATTTTCTTTCTTTGCCACACCGAATTAAATACAAAAAAAAAATAAAAATAATAATAACAATGTTATGATAATAGAAATTAAAAAAAAAACAAACAAAACAACAAAAAAACAAACCAAAAAGGGAGAAAGAGTATGAAAAGTACCTTTTTCAGGAGGTCTTTTGTAAAAGGATGACTGGGATGCCCATCCTTTAACTGCGAAATATATCTTGTTGTTACCTAGAAGAGGCACAGAAAAAGTAAAAAAGGTAGAAGGAAAAAAAAAATGTAATGTTAACAACACTTGTGCAATATTCAAATATCTCCAGTAAAGTTTACTTCCTCTGCTCATTCCAAACATAATAACCAGCACAGAATGACGTGTATGCATACCTCAGGAGCTTTTCCAAGATGCTGAGATAAAACCATCAAGTTGATGAGTGTTTCTGGACTACTGCTATCCTGTACAGAGAGAGAGGAACCAACACGTAAAAATGTGCTTTTTAAATGCAGAAATTGTTCGTTTTGTTCGTGAAGTGGAAATGGAGAGGGGGGAGTGTACATGGATTCCCACAACTTTTAACTGTTGCTTAAAGAAACTACATTCTAAACTGGCTTCAATTTTGCCTAAAGCTCTATCTACATGTTGATTTTTAACAATTAAAAATAATGGCTTAAAGATACATGTTTATGTAACACTGAAGTAAAAAAGTGTATTTCATTCAAACAGCCCACTCATGAAAATGTTTGATTTCCGTTAATACCCAACTGAGGCCTAAATAGAGTATGTTAAACTTTGTAACATACATTTAACCTGCAACAGAACTGGCCCTAGAAGGTTATTAAATTCATTGTATTTTCTATTCATATGTAATAAACTTGGAGCATCATTCATTGCCCACAATACATTAACTGTGACTTACTTTGTCTAGTGCATCTTGCAGACAACTCTCTGCATCTTCAAATTTCCCCATGTGCATGTATGCAATAGCCTGACCATTGAGTAAAATGACTGTTGGGGCGTATTTGTCCGAAAGCTCTTGGAAAATGTAGTGGGCATCTTGATATTTCTCATCTCCCTATTTAAGAGAAAAAAAACCTTCACTGCAAAAATATATACAAGTTTATTGTTGACTCAAAAGAGTGAATTTGACTGTTGTGGGCAGATATGAAGATTCAGGTCACACAGCGTGACATAAAGCAAGAACAAACTCTTTCATTCACCTACCACAGCAAGATTGAACCACGCAAGGGAAAGCTGTGTGAGAGTAGCATCGTCATCTTGATCCTGCAGAAGAGTAATTTGATATTTAAATAATAACAAACCCAAGACAACACTCCAAGCTCCTCCAAATCAGGAAATTATGACAATGCAACTTAGGGTTAAATACTGGCCCCAAGAAAAAAACTAACAGACAAAGTACAACAGCCAACAAAACAAAAACAACCAAAAAGAAAACTCACCTGCATTCTTTTAGGTTCTTTCCTTTGAAACAAGATAACCAAAAGAATGATTAATACATTTTTGCTAGAATTTTCCTTTTCAATTATACCGATTTATTCTAAACCTCAAAGATGATCTAAAATTAAAATGTACACGTACTTGGCCAGATCAACTCTATCCATGCTGATGAAAATTTGTACTGACAGAGCTGAGCTGAAAAAAAAAAAAAAAATAAAAAAAAAAACCATTATCCAAACATTTGAAGCTGCACACATTTGATGTGTTATCCACTTAAATTTTTTCAGGCTAAAATGATTCCAAACTAGTGTGTGTGGGAATGAAAGTAGAACAAAGAAGAGCAAACCTACAAATAAAATTGGTTCAATTAATTTTGACCAAGAATTCATTTTGAGTTTTCAAATATGTACAGCTCTACACATAATTATTTGGGGAGTCTTGGGAACTTGCCCAAACACAGTGAAGCCTCTAAGACAAAAATGCAAACAGAGAGTAGAGGTTTCTCCTTACCACTCCAATGACTCAGACTGATGAAGGCATCGTAATGCTGATTCAAAATTCTAATTATGAAAAACAAAAGTATTCCTGAGTAGAACCAATACATCTGGACATGCAGATGTGCATATACACATGTAGTCCTTGAAAAAACATGGATGGATGTATGGTTATCTCTTTTAAGGTTGTAAGAATTACAGAAATACTGCAATCACAACTTAAAGAAGCTTGATTGTTACAAAACTTCTCCTCATAAGAACCATGGGGCATGAATAGAAATTATTACAGGACTCGGGCAGTCAGAGGGCCAATAACTAAACTCAACCAATCAAAATGCTCTATTGCCGGTCAATATTCTCTCAGTATTGGACCGGGCACTGTCCCGAATCATACACACCTGTGTCCCTTTGAATTTCAGTTGTATAATAAATCTCTTATTAACCAAGCTTGCTCGGGACCGTACTGGAAGAATATCGGCCCTCGGTCTTTTTTGTACGGACCTCGCTGCGCTCGGTCCATACTGTCAAGACCTCGGGCCGATATTCTCCCAGTACAGCCCTCGCGCTTGGTTAATAAGATATATACAATATGGAGAACTACAATACTGATGTTCCACAGCCAAAGGTCAAAAGCATGAGAAAATCTATGAGATCAATAAGGAGAATTTGAAGGTGGATCTGTACCTGTTCGTTGTAATAAACTGTTGCTGCCATTAACAGATCATAGTCGTTGAGATCACTCGAGTTTAACTTCTTTTCTATGGACTTAAGAATGGATTCTCTAAATTGAACCAAAGCAAATTGGAAAATAACACTTAGTTAATTTCTACCATAATTGTAATATCCACTAATCTGCAGCAGTAACTATTCTTCTAGAGCAGAAACTAGTCTTTGATTTAAATCTAATCAAAAGCATGTATAAGTAACAATTCTAGATACAATACAGCATACAGTCTACACACATAAATGTATACTTCTAAATAAGCGAGTTTTAGGTCCACACTGTATGTCACAGACTGGAAAAATGAAGTTACGTAACTTAAAGTATAAACCAAGAAAACAAAGTTTATAAAAAATTTCTTACATCTCTGGGTTAAAACAGGAAGGGGGGATTTTCAATTCAAACAGACTGTTGACATTAGCAGGCCATAGAGTAAAATATGCCCCACTAAATTGGCCAATCCTAATGCATGAACTAACTGAGAGACAAAATAAATATAATTCATGCACCTGCACCTCATGTAGAGCAGAACTTATGACAATGATTGAAAAAATAATGAGAAAGAAGACCAGAAAAGATTGTTGAAGTACATGTATGCTTGTATTCTGAGGTTTACAGAACTCAGCTACACTTTAGATCTTTCACACTTCTATTTCTAATTTGTTTTGATTGTGCAAAAAAATCAAATGAATTCTGAACCAATTGTGTGAATTTTCACCGTCACATCACCACAGAAGCCCTGATACATATATTATGGAAGTTAGGGGAAGGAGACATAAAATAAATAAAGCATTTAATTCCCCGTAGAAATTAAGGCGTACTGTAACTTCTCCCTATCATACCCATACGTGATCCAGCAAACAGGTAATGAGAAAACACAGAGTTATCAGGTAAAAGGTGTTAATTTGATCAAACCACCTCCCAGTTGGCTCAATAGGTTACAGCGCCGGACTGTTGTATGGGAGGTCGAGGGTTTGAGCTCCGGCTGGAACAACACTTAAGGTCTTAAAATAACTGAGGAGAATGTGCTACCTTTCTATAATATCAAGAAATGGATAGAAATTCTAAGGACGAATAAACCGTAGGTCCCGTCTCCTGCTTCTATTAATTAGTTAATTTGGTTAGGCAGGGGACGTTAAAGAACCCACTCATGAAATTACTGTGATGTGGTCTGCCCTGTTTACTGGGGATTAGGGGGGGTCTGGCCTCGTCATTGTTGATGCGGGTTCCACTGTAATTGTCTAAGGCTGTAGTGGTCTCCCTGCCCAAGATAATTAGACAAAGCTTAATAAATAAAAAAATAACAATAAATAGAGTCTGTTCGCATGACGTCATAGCAATGTTCAAAAACGAAGCGCCCCCATCTTGGAGGAGTGATTCTCGAGATGGCGGTCGGTGAATTGAGAAAATATGCGTCTTCGGACAAAGCGATTGTGGATTCCAAGCTTATATTTTCTGCTTATGCCAATTCACTGGAAGGTAGTATTAAGAAAAGGTATGTCGAAAAGATCTCAGTGATCAGCATGAATCATTTGCTCATTCCGGTGCAAAAATGAACTTCGGAATGCCTCCCTCCTGTCAAAGCTTGTGATATTTTGTTATATCTTGTGCTCGAGACCAGCTTCTACACTAAGGATCAATTCAAGGATTTTCGAAGCCTATTTGCCTACAATCAAATGGTTTCTGGTTTTGTTACAAGTGTTCTTGGCCAAATAATCCAAGATAAATTTGTTGTTCTCGCTAAAGCAAGGCATTCGCAAAGGATGAATGAACCCACCTGCAGCTCTGGATCATAACAACCACAGAGAGAACTGTTGTTTCAGTGTATTGTGCTGGATGTATGGCTGGGCTGGGAGAATGCTGTTCTCATATCGCGGGTGTTCTTTTTTAGCTGGAGGTCTGGACAAGATTGAATGGGGAACTTGCATGCACACAGGTAAAATGAACGTGGCTTTTACCTTCTGCAGTAAAACAAGTAGAGTATGCGAGAGTGAAGAATATTAATTTTGCTTCGGCCAAGAAACTAAAAAGTGAACTTGAGAAGTCAATAGAATCTGTCAATTTCTCGAGCACTGAATCAAGTTCTGCAGCTCTTATTCGCTCTCCAGGCTCATTCACCTTTACAGCTTTCCTTTGCATAGCTTCCTGCTCCTCACGTTCTCTTTCACATTTTCTTCTCTTGGTAATCCTTTGTGCTCTTTCTTGTTGTTGTTGTTCTTTCCTCTCGTCAGATTCCTTTAGTTTGTCGTGCTCCAGATGTAAATTATCTAGGAACCCAGTCTGGGTTTAATCGATCCCATAATTGTGCTGCTTTTCCCAAATGAAAGTGGATACCGCAAACCCGGTCATTTTCTAGAATTTTCTCCGTCAAGTCAGCTCGACCAATGGCAGCTAACCACCGAGTTTGCCTTTGGGTGCACAAAATCTCAGTTTCTTCCCCTTGATTGGTAACAACGTTTGGCACCCGACAAAAGCAAAGCCCTGGATTCTTCTTTTTGTGGTTAGGACAGCCAACGACGAGGCAAAATGATGGCATCCCTCGAGAAATTACGCTTTCGAATAACACAACTTGCCACAAGTGCTATATATTTTCACTCCTCCAGCATGGCGGCCATAAAATTTCTCTGACATCATAGTCATGTGACCGGACACAAGTTTGCTTTCATTCTTCTTCTTCCAATTGGCTGCATGGCAACTGTAGGCGTTTACTTTATCATCGTGTTGGTCTGCAATAAGATGCGTCCGACAGAACGACGCATGGAAAACGTTCACTTCAAATGCCGTCAAAGTGCCTTTTTGTGTTTAAGTTTCAGCTACTTCCCTATTGTAAAGCAAACTCTCTCCATTTTACGCCCCTGCCAAAACGACGGTGATATTCTGTACATGCCAATTTCTCCTTAGATTGAATGTGCATCTGATACCTACAGAACTCTATCAGCTCTTAGTTTCGTCTCTGTGGCGATCTACGTGATTGGGTTTCCTTTGCTTCTGGCCTCACTCTTGTTTTTCTTCTTTCAGAAAAGAATCAGTATGAGCCCTGAGGATCGTAAAAAACTTGACACGTGGCTTGGTCCTGCATATTTACCTTCCAAACCAAGGTATCAGAGCTACTTTGAGCCCGTCATGCTTCTCCGTCGCGTATTGCTTGCCGTTGCCTTGTCCATGATTTCGTCTTCCTCTTCTTTACAAACCTTCCTTTGTATAGTATTAAATATATTAACCAGTAGTTTCACTAGCAACCTTTGTGGCTTCCCTTGGTGTTGATGTATGGGATCCCATGAAAATGGGTTCCCACTCCACTGATGAGCAAACTCGTGATCAGTGGGTAAAAAAGGAACAAAGTGTATGCAAGGGTGGGAATGAGTGTGTAAAATGAACATAAAAGTTAGGTGTTAAAATTGAGGGAGCGACTTCTGTAACAACAGCACGCTCCTAAACTCAATTTAAAATTGTAAAAAATATATGTTATATATTATTATTAAAATATAAAAAATAAATAAATAAATAAATAAGTCAATAAAATCAAAATAAAATAAAATAAAATGAAGTTAAAATATTATCTAAGAGTAACTATTAGAAAGAGGGGGCGAAGTATTTAGGGTTAGGGTTAAATTGCTTATTTTTTATTAGAGTTTTGATTATAGTTAGGGTTAGAGATTTATTAGGGTTAGGGTTAGTGTTAGTTAGGGTTAGGGTTAGGGGTTAGGGTTATATTAGGGTTGGGTAGGGGTTAGGGTTTGGGTGGAGTAAAGGTTAGTAATAGGCAAGGGTTTGGTTAGGGTTTGTTGAATTAGAATTATATTAGGGTTAGGGTTAGTGTTAGTTAGTGTTAGGGTTAGTGTTAGATTAGGTTTAGGGTTAGTGTTAGTGCTAGATTAGGGTTGTAGTGGGTAAGGGTTTGCTAAGGGTTTGTGGAATGGGGTGTCTGTTTTTGACTGTAGGAAGGGAAAGGGGGTTTATAAAATAGGAAAAAAAAATTTATATTATTGATGAAATAAAGTATTCTCCTTTAACAATTATTTTTTTGACAGGAGACTGTAGGAATTGGAAGGATATAGGTAGAGGAGGAGCAGTGTTGATCGAGGAGTGGTGAAAGAAGATGCGAAGTGTCTACAAAAGCTGCCCAAAGATGGAGAGAAATGGAAATCAAACCGGCCGGGTGAGGAGAGAAGGATGCATCGGCACCAAGGCTCCTTATGGTTGTGAGTCGTCAGGGGCAAAGCACAACCGAGCGAGGATGTTTCTAACCTGGTACCAGGTCAATGCCCGACATCCTCGTGCCGAGTCCTTGTTGAAGAAAGCAAGAAAAACTACACAAATATAGTGAGAAATTAGAAAGTGATTGGAACCTATTCATAGCTCTTTGGCATACAAAGCTTTGCTTTCATGTCCAAATTGAGCACTCTAACTAGGATGAGTCATTGCTCTGCAATTGCGCATGCTCGCTAGTGTACTCTAGTTTGAGCACTCTGGCATGACTTAGACGATACCACAAAGGTTGGATCGTTTGGGGTGACCATATTGGTTCTCCTCCATCCTAGCATTAGCACTGCACTGATGAGGCCCAGAAGGCCGAAACAGTACTGTCTGCAGTTAGATATAGCTCTTTGGCATACAAAGCTTTGCTTTCATGTCCAAATTGAGCACTCTAACTAGGATGAGTCATTGCTCTGCAATTGCGCATGCTCGCTAGTGTACTCTAGTTTGAGCACTCTGGCATGACTTAGACGATACCACAAAGGTTGGATCGTTTGGGGTGACCATATTGGTTCTCCTCCATCCTAGCATTAGCACTGCACTGATGAGGCCCAGAAGGCCGAAACAGTACTGTCTGCAGTTAGTTATATATATATATATATACAGTTTTGATAATATAGAGGGAGGTAAATATGTATACTAAATAAAGAAAAATTTCAGATATGATAGAAGAGAAAACTTATGTAAACAAATTAAAAGAAAAAAAAAAATTTTTTTTGAGATATTACGGAGGAAAATCCAATGCTCATGTAGAGAAACAAAGAATGCGGTGCTAATACAGAAGAGAATACCTATGTATATTAAAGGGAAAATAATTAAATGAATAAAAACAAAAAACAAAAATAATAATTTCAAGTGTGTGTACACTGAACGGAAGTGTCACGAAACGGGAATTAGAATTAAGAGGGGAGGTGGGTTATTATTATTTATATGAAGAAAATAAAGATAGATACCTTGAGAAATATGAGAGGGAGCTGCCTTATCCTTAATATCCAAAGGAAAAAATATATTTATAACGAAAAAAGATTTTCGCTACTGGCTCTGTGTCGCCAAATAGCGGAGTTGAGAGATCTTAATCTGGGACGGTCACGTCAGAATGGCGTGATCTTATTGCGTGAGTCTTATGACGTACGGGTAACGCGCGATTGCTCTTGGGAAATTGATGAAGAGTGTTCAATCGATCTTCGTCGCAAAAGGGATTTTGACCCTTGAGATGTCTAGAAAACGAATTATTTCTAAAGATAAAGGAGATAATTGTGTGCGTTAGCAGAAGGAATTGAATGGAGACGTCGATGTAAGGTTATCGGACGTTGTTGGAAGAGGGCGAGGACCTGTTGTTGCGATCTTTCGTTCTAATCTGGCTGTGGAAAGTGATTAACTGTTGGGATGCATCGATCCATCTTTGCTGTGAATGGTTCGCCGAAAAGTATGGTATCGAACGGTGAGTGAAATAAATTAAAGATCGGATAGAGAACAATTATTGTATTGATTTATTTAAATAGAGAATAGCTAGAGTAGATGCATCCAATCTATTAATGTAGACAATAGCTAGAGCAGATGTGACACAATGAATAAAGCATAGGGCATACCAAGAGTTAAGTGGATTAAATTGTTCTGCATACTTTTACAATATAAAATAGATGTTAGTAACAAATAGACAGTTTTTGATGGAGATAGTGCGGAGAAAGCCCCGCAAAAAAGGAAAGGCTATAAGTATACAACGATTATAACAAATTCGAGTTTTGACAAGAATTATGTATAAAAATAAGTGTAATGAGCAAGGTTAAAATACAATTATGAGTTAAAATGCAATAATGAGCTAAGATAGATTACAAAATTCTTTGAGACTATCAAAGAAAAATGTCGAAAGATTATAATGAGGGAAGAATAAGGTAGATTCTTTAATAAACTACCTAAGAATTATATACATAGTGGCTTTAATGGTTAACTACAGTCTCGAAATGGAATTAAAGTGTTAAGGAAAGAACATCAGGGATGTCTTCTCTATATTTATGAGAATTATTGCGATGTAGTTTAAAAATAGCTCAAGGTACATAAATGTATAAGAATGTAATGATCGTGTTGGAATCCATAAACTGTAAAAATTGAAATACAGAAAAAAAAAAATATATATATATATATACATATATAAGTATATTTTTGATGGCATTAAAATTTATTAATTATTTGGTAATTTTCGAGTGTAATAGCTTATTGGTGAGTAGCATGGTGTTCAGTTTGGTGGTGTTGCTGTATGCTTTGGTGAGTTTGGGGATATGCATGTTGTGGTATTTGTATAGGATGTGGCGTACTATTTTGTCTGTTCGTGCATGTTTGTTGTATTTACTGCGGTAGTAGATTGTAGATTTTTTAGTGGATTGGTTTCTTTTGGTGAGTTGTCGTCTTTTGTGACAGTGGTAAGGTAGCCAGGGGTAAGAGTTTTTAGTGATTAGTTTGTTGGGGTAGTCAAGAGCGGTCAGTCGTAGAGAAAAGAGTTTGTGTATAAAGTCGTAATCGTCTTTGGTTTTAGACAGTCTGCTGTATCGTACAGTTTCAGTCTTGATGATGCCTGTGAAAATGTGTTGTGGGTGATTTGATGAGAAATGGGGGTACATGTATTTGTGATGGGGTTTTTGGTAAATTTGATGGTGAATTTTGTGATATAGTATGGTGTGGTAATTGAGGGAAATTGTAAGGTCTAGGTAGTGAATGGAATGAATATCTATTTTTTTTTTATTTTATTTATTTTACTTCTTTCAATACTAATGGCTAATTACTTAATACATAATATAAAAAAAGTTTTTAATCCATTCTATCCTATCGTATTTTAGTCTATTCAAACCTATGGTCATCAACCCCCCTATTCCTCTTGTTTCATTCACCATCACATTATGTCTATCTCTCCATTAATACTATTATTTTTCTGCTCTTCCCACTTAATATATTCATCCCAAATATTTTTTACCACAAACCCTAATAACATTTTACAGTAATCATGACAAAGAAATCAAGTACCAGAAAGATCAAAAAGAGGAAAATAGATGAAGGTGTACATACCAATCTCTCTAATGATGTGTCAAAGGAAACTACTCCAGGGATTTCAACCGCAGGAACTCCATCAACCCCTCTTCCCTCATATACATCTAAAAGAGAGACAACCAACGAAAAGAAGAAGAAAATTAACAAGAAGAAACATCCTAAAATAAAAAAACACAAGAAAGATAATCAAAAACATAAACCTAAACCTGACCCATCTTTTACGACTAGTACACGTAACTGGAAATGGGAAACTATCAAATCTACCACCTCCTCAAAAAAACAAAAAAAGTCTCTTTTCAAAGTCCACCACCTATCAACTATAATTGAAAAAAACAAAGCCACAATCTACAATCTTCGATCCAGTCTTACTACTACAGGTTTTAAAACCCACAACGAAAACCTTACTTACTCTACTAAAAGCAGCACTCAACTAAACACTACCACTACCATGCAAAGCATCCAATACCTTGAAGGTGAGAATACAGCACTCTTCAATAGGATCAAACAACTTAAAGATGAAGAAAAATCAAAACAACAAAAAAGAATCCAACACCTGAAGAGAATCAAACAAAACCATGGCTATATCCTTCGCAGACGCATCCACTCCATCACCACAAATCTACACAAATTCGTCGATCACCTCCAAACTAGAGTCCATCTTTGGCCACAAGACACAGCTCTCTTACTAGAAAATGAATGCATAACCTCACGCAAATCACAACTATCAGCAGAAAAAGAAAAACTTTCTTCAATCGACATATTCACAATTTCACAAACATCAACCTTTCCCCTGACCTCACAGAACTTTTGAACAAAGGAACCAATTTTATACCAACTACAGATTCTACCACCATACCTAACATAAAGAAAACAATCTCTACAGAAGTCAACTCCGCTCTTAACAACCTGATCTACAAAGGAACCAATCCACTTAAAGCTACAAACCAATCAACCAGAAAGAAAACTACAAGCTTCTACCGCAGATACCGCCCTTATGCAAACAGAAACCCAGTCAAGCTTCTCCAAGAAGAACAAACTAAACCATATTTTAATGTCCACATCATCGATTATGTCCACAACACCTTTTCTTACTCCAAGCAATACCTACAGTCAACCACACACTTACACAACCTTTTTAATCCACAGCACCTCAACATCACACAGTCACACGCATCCCACATCCACAACTTTAACAAACACAATGACATAATTCTTACCAAGACAGACAAAAATATGGGATGGGCCCTTGTGCCCATCACATGGTTTAAAGACGAATACACCAGACAACTTACAGACTCCACCACATACAAACGTATTGACAATTTTGACCTTACCAAGACTATAACAAACTCCAACAAATTACTTAGAAAACTACAAATACGTTTTAACAAACTACTTTCAACCTCAACCGACAAAAAGCTACTTAACACTATTACACAAGACAAACTTCAACTACCTTACATGAAACTCCTACCTAAAGTACATAAACTGACTGATACTGCCTCACCCTCAAACCTTCACAATCTAACAGGACGACCCATTATAACTGCACACAGCTGGACGACTTCTAACCCCTCACGCTTACTTGGTACAGAACTTGACAAAATTATTTTACAACTGAAAGACATTTTTGAAGAACGAAACATTCCCTTTCCGTTAATTTACAACTCAACAGACCTTTTGGACTCATTTCACAACTTTATGTTGACGATATTGACAATTTTACTTTAACGACTTTTGACTTCACATCACTCTACACCAACATCTCACATTCAGACACCATCCATGCCATCACCACCAGTTGCAAACTATTAAACCTACCAACCTTTTACAGAGACTTTTTACTTAATTTAAACAATTTTATTAACAACCGTAACTTTTTCTTATCAGGACAGGACGTTTACCAACAAATCAAAGGGGTTGCTATGGGCAGCTACCACAGCCGGCAAATCGCTGACCTGGTCTTGCTGCTCAGGGAATTAACTTTCTTTTCGGAACACGACACCACTGGACTTTTCCTTTTTTGTAGATACATCGACGACGGATTTTTGTTGACAGACAAAAAGAACATTACAGATATTATTAACCATTTATGCACTACATATCCTTCACAAATCCCAATCACTTTCACTACAAATTGTCATTCCATTCACTACCTAGACCTCACAATTTCCCTCAATTACCACACCATACTATATCACAAAATTCACCATCAAATTTACCAAAAACCCCATCACAAATACATGTACCCCCATTTCTCATCAAATCACCCACAACACATTTTCACAGGCATCATCAAGACTGAAACTGTACGATACAGCAGACTGTCTAAAACCAAAGACGATTACGACTTTATACACAAACTCTTTTCTCTACGACTGACCGCTCTTGACTACCCCAACAAACTAATCACTAAAAACTCTTACCCCTGGCTACCTTACCACTGTCACAAAAGACGACAACTCACCAAAAGAAACCAATCCACTAAAAAATC
The DNA here is from genome assembly GCF_964205215.1 of Stylophora pistillata. Taxonomy (NCBI): domain Eukaryota; kingdom Metazoa; phylum Cnidaria; class Anthozoa; order Scleractinia; family Pocilloporidae; genus Stylophora; species Stylophora pistillata. The sequence goes on along the minus strand of NC_142522.1, from coordinate 6,680,594 downwards.
TACAATCTACTACCGCAGTAAATACAACAAACATGCACGAACAGACAAAATAGTACGCCACATCCTATACAAATACCACAACATGCATATCCCCAAACTCACCAAAGCATACAGCAACACCACCAAACTGCACACCATGCTACTCACCAATAAGCTATTACACTCAAAAATTACCAAATAATAATAAATTTTAATGCCATCAAAAATATACTTATATATGTATATATATATATATATATATATATATATATATATATTTTTTTTTTTTTTTTTTCTGTATTTCAATTTTTACAGTTTATGGATTCCAACACGATCATTACATTCTTATACATTTATGTACCTTGAGCTATTTTTAAACTACATCGCAATAATTCTCATAAATATAGAGAAGACATCCCTGATGTTCTTTCCTTAACACTTTAATTCCATTTCGAGACTGTAGTTAACCATTAAAGCCACTATGTATATAATTCTTAGGTAGTTTATTAAAGAATCTACCTTATTCTTCCCTCATTATAATCTTTCGACATTTTTCTTTGATAGTCTCAAAGAATTTTGTAATCTATCTTAGCTCATTATTGCATTTTAACTCATAATTGTATTTTAACCTTGCTCATTACACTTATTTTTATACATAATTCTTGTCAAAACTCGAATTTGTTATAATCGTTGTATACTTATAGCCTTTCCTTTTTTGCGGGGCTTTCTCCGCACTATCTCCATCAAAAACTGTCTATTTGTTACTAACATCTATTTTATATTGTAAAAGTATGCAGAACAATTTAATCCACTTAACTCTTGGTATGCTCTATGCTTTATTTATTGTGTCACATCTACTCTAGCTATTGTCTACATTGATAGATTGGATGCATCTACTCTAGCTATTCTCTACTTAAATAAATCAATACAATAACTGTTCTCTTTCCGATCTTTAATTTATTTCACTCACCGTTCGACATCATATTTTTCAGCGAACCATTCACAGCAAAGATGGATCGATGCATCCCAACAGTTAATCACTTTCCAAAGCCAGATTAGAACGAAAGATCTCAACAATAGGTCCTCGCCCTCTTCCAACAACGTCCGATAACCTTACATCGACGTCTCCTTTCAATTCCTTCTGCTAACGCACGCAATTATCTCCTTTATCTTTAGAAATAATTCGTTTTCTAGACATTTCGAGGGTCAAAATCCCTTTTACGACGAAGATCGATTGAACACTCTTCATCAATTTCCCAAGAGCAATCGCGCGTTACCCGTACGTCATAAGACTCACGCAATTCGATCACGCCATTCTGACGTGACCGTCCCAGATTAAGATCTCTCAACTCCGCTATTTCGCGACACGGAGCCAGTAGCGAAAATCTTTTTTCGTTATAAATATATTTTTTCCTTTGGATATTAAGGATAAGGCAGCTCCCTCTCATATTTCTCAAGGTATCTATCTTTATTTTCTTCATATAAATAATAATAACACACCTCCCCTCTTAATTCTAATTCCCGTTTCGTGACACTTCCGTTCAGTGTACACACACTTGAAATTATTATTTTTGTTTTTTGTTTTTATTCATTTAATTATTTTCCTTTTAATATACATTGGTATTCTCTTCTGTATTAGCACCGCATTCTGTTTCTCTGCATGAGCATTGCATTCTCTTCCGTAATATCTCAAAAAAAAAATTTTTTTTCTTTTAATTTTTTACATAAGTTTTCTCTCCTATCATATATGAAACTTTTCTTTATTTAGTATACATATTTACCTCCCTCTATATTATAAAAACTGTATTTATATATGAATATATATATTTTTTTTCCTTTGGAATAGGTTCCAATCACTTTCTAATTTCTCACTATATTTGTGTAGTTTTTCTTGCTTTCTTCAACAAGGACTCGGCACGAGGATGTCGGGCATTGACCTGGTACCAGGTTAGAAACATCCTCGCTCGGTTGTGCTTTGCCCCTGACGACTCACAACCATAAGGAGCCTTGGTGCCGATGCATCCTTCTCTCCTCACCCGGCCGGTTTGATTTCCTTTTCTCTCCATCTTTGGGCAGCTTTTGTAGACACTTCGCATCTTCTTTCACCACTCCTCGATCAACACTGCTCCTCCTCTACCTATATCCTTCCAATTCCTACAGTCTCCTGTCCATAAAAATAATTGTAAAAGGAGAATACTTTATTTCATCAATAATAAAAAATTTTTTTTCCCTATTTTATAAACCCCCTTTCCCTTCCTACAGTCAAAAACAGACACCCCATTCCACAAACCCTTAGCAAACCCTTACCTATGACTAACCTTTCCCCACTACAACCCTAATCTAGCACTAACCCTAACCCTAAACCTAATCTAACACTAACCCTAACACTAACTAACACTAACCCTAACCCTAATATAATTCTAATTCAACAAACCCTAAACAAACCCTTGCCTATTACTAACCTTTACTCCACCCAAACCCTAACCCTAAAACCCAACCCTAATATAACCCTAACCCCAACCCTAACCCTTACTAACACTAACCCTAACCCTAATAAATCTCTAACCCTAACTACAATCAAAACTCTAATAAAAAATAAGCAATTTAACCCTAACCCTAAATACTTCGCCCCCTCTTTCTAATAGTTACTCTTAGATAATATTTTAACTTCATTTTATTTTGATTTTATTTACTTATTTATTTATTTATTTTTTTATATTTTAATAATAATATATAACATATATTTTTTTTACAATTTTAAATTGAGTTTAGGAGCGTGCTGTTGTTACAGAAGTCGCTCCCTCAATTTTAACACCTAACTTTTATGTTCATTTTACACACTCATTCCCACCCTTGCATACGCTTTGTTCCTTTTTTACCCACTGATCACGAGTTTGCTCATCAGTGGAGTGGGAACCCATTTTCATGGGATCCCATACATCAACACCAAGGGAAGCCACAAAGGTTGCTAGTGAAACTACTGGTTAATATATTTAATACTATACAAAAGAGACCATTTGCTTTCCTTTAACGGAAGACAGCGGAGATAAGTTGAAGCGAATAACTTTGTTTAAGGTCTTATTCTAGGAAAATCTAATTATTTCATGGATGTGGTTTATGTTTATCAAAAATCAACTCCCAAATGTCTTTCCCTATCTTGGGCCAGACCGAGGTAGATTAGTCCCAGGCAAGGATGCCACGCGACTTAAGAATTTAACGAGTCGACAATGGATTAGCGTTTTAACATTTTGACCATTGTGATGACGAATATCGTTGTTCATGAGGGTATAGACCACGCTTAACCGCCGGTTTTTTTTTTTTTATTACCACAATATCGACGTCAAGTTAGTCTATTCTTAGTGCGTGACCATTACCTAACACGTAGGCACGAGAAGTGTTGTCCGTACCCTCATCGAGAAACGGCATCAGATTGCAACGTCACAGCTAATTGTAGTAGCTTGGCATTCTTTAAAATCGTTTAATATACCTATATACGTGGTCAGTTAAGTACGACTAGGGCGTATCTTCCTCTTTCACGTCCTATTCAAGAAGTTCCATGTGTTTACGCTTATAGTCGCGGGATTCCAGTGCTGTAACTTTGAGTCTAATTTCATCTTAGCTACTTTGATTTCATTAAAAAATCTAAGTGGTCATATGATTCTTGAATGAATAGATCTTGGTAGGAATTGCCGACCCTCTGATTTGGGTTGAATTGACTGCTGGATACGACTGTAGCCAGGATCAACTCCAAAAGATATATTCAATTTTGATATCCATTTTATTCAGTATTATATTGTCTGAGTTAAGAAAAGCATGGCTGCTGTTATTGAGCCATTTCTTTTTATAACCTTTTATTTTATATCTTTGAGGCAAAGTTAAGGGTAGACGGGAGGGGGGGGGGAAGGGTAGGGATATGAAGGTGTATTCATGTTATCAAAGAAAAATTAGTTCCCCAGTAGTTTGATAGATTTAACGTTTCTGATGGTACAAGTTTGAAGGAAAATCGTTCTCTTTTCAAGGTTTTTTTGTTTCTTGAATTCTTGAAGAATTATGTATCATCCTTAGAAAACTAATGACAACAAGTAGTTTCTGGGTTTAATTTTATGATTAAGGTAGCGAATGATCTAGTTTACATTTCTTTACTGAACTTTCTCGAACTTTGAAAAGGCAATCGAGACACGTGAAATTAAGATGTTTTTCATCGTTTCTGATGTGTTACGTTCATTATTTGTTCACTAGAGTATTTGCATAACCGTTTCATAAAAATAGTTGCCATATTTTGAAGTTGTAACTTCGATTTGCATTGAGTTACACTCGAGAGTATTGTGAGACATTAAAGAGGAGTAAAAGTAAATCCTTTGTGGAAGTTTAGTGTCCCAGCCGAAAACTTATCGTCACATAAGTTCTCCTCTTTAGCTTAGCACGTACATGCCGCCTTGAGTTCAATTGCGGGTACGCAAACTTAAGCTTTCAATCGAGTTAGACTGAAATGCTATTACACACCCTATTCTATTTTGCTTTAAAAAAGCGTGTAGTAAGCTTTTCTGAAGAAGCGGCTTGTATCAATACTGAAAGGGTGATTTGAAAGGATATGAACTAAATGAACACACCTTTTAACTTGTGGCAAAGTTGAAGTGGGTGGGCCAGACTATTTCAGTGGAAGTGCTCGACAGAATATGTACTTTGCATCGCTGTCTCTTAAGGCTGTAAAGCAGAATAAGAAAAGAAGAGAACTGTAAACAATCACATCCTTCGGTTTCCTTTTATGAGCAAAAAATAAGGGAAACTTTCTCCTTCAATCGCGAGTTATTGCGCCATTGACCGTGATCGACGAGAATGTTTGATGTTCGATCGTGCAGAAAAAACTTATCCTATTAGGCATTCTCCCATCCTCTGCATTGTTGGCTGAAGCTTATGCGTTCGTCTTTGTCCATTAACAAAAGAGAGTAATGTATTTATGGTAGCCGCCATCAGTTGTTAGTAAGACGATTCTGGAAGAGCATTGCTTGAAATAGCTTCCTAACCATAACACATGGGTATAAAACAATTTTTACATTGACATGTCTCACTTTTAACTCAGCATTTATTTGAAAGACATGTCATGACGCTTGTTCTCTAGAGAAAATGTTATACTGCGCGTTTGTATTTTAAAACTTGGTGTCGAGTACTAAGTTTGATGTATCTTGTATTAAAATTAAATCTGTAACGTGGAAGTTATCATTTACGATACACGAATGATTATTACATACCGAGGAGAGGTGTCAGATTGCAGAATTAGGGGAAGGGGGGTAGAGTTATCGTATTCAAGTCCAAGCTCGTATCTCTAGTAGCTCGATGGATAGAGCGCTGAACTTATGTGCAGGAGGTCGAGGGTTCGAGCCCCGGCAGGACCAACACTCGAGGTCTTAAAATAATTGAGAAGAATATGCTGTCTTTCTATAACATCAAGAAATGGTTTAGATATTGTAGTCTTCTCGGAAAGGGACGAATAAATGGAGGTCCCGTCTCCTGCAGGGTTAGGGGTAGGAGACGTTAATTTCCCAGATCACTGATTTCTGATTATTCAAATTATCTGAAGTGTCCTGTTCTTAGTTCGTTTCGACATGCCTACCTCTGAAGTTATCTCATGCTAATAAAATATTTCCGCTACCTTATTAGAATGATCCAAGGTAATCTTGCCCAACTAATTCTCTGGTTAATCAGTAGTCGATATGTGATATGTGATATGTAGACTTTATTTCAAGAGGGTAGCACGTGACAGTAGTTAAACGGATGATCCTGTGGCCCTCTACATATGTACCCACCCATCCCACACCAGGGGAGGACATCCATCACACAGTAATGTCGTGTGTGGGAAATTAACGTCTCCTACCCTAACCCTGCGAAGACGGGACCTCCATTTATTTCTCCTTATCCGAGAAGACTAGAATATCTAACCATTTCTTGATGTTATAGAGAGGTAGCATACTCTTCTCAATTATTTTAAGACCTTAAGGGTTGGTCCAGCCGGGGTATGGCTTCGGAACGTCACCATTTTATTTTTGCTAAATTTTATAAAGAAACGTTGTCTTATTTCGGTGTAAAGGATGCATGTTGGCGACTTCATTCTATATGAACGTGCGGAATTATCAAGTTCCAAATCATATCTAACTTCTGTGCAATATCATATTTATACCTGTTACTAAGTGACGCCATCGCTGCGAAAATTCCCCGCACGGGTAATTTTTGGTACTCAACTATTACGGGTTTGGAAACTACTTCCCAGTGATTTAATGTAAACAATGTTTGCCATTTTCAAAACCAGACAGATAAAAAATTACCTGCTCTTTAATGTCGGTCGTGTATCACTCGATAGTCGAGCGGGAGTCGACTGATAACCTCAACGTCAACACAGCGGATATTTCAGTGTTTTTATTGTCGTTAGTCGACCAGCGATCAACAGATACTCAGTCGAGTAACGAGCGACGTAATACGCACTATTTACGAAGGCAAGAAGGTTTTCATTTTTGTGATTTTCCCCTCAAGGTTTCTTTGCATTCGATCTGCATTTAACTTTTGTCGATCTAGTAACGACCGATGTATTGATCGATTTGTCGATCAAGACACCTTAGAGCCGATCAAGATGTGCGTTTCGTGTCGGTGGAGAGTCGATCGACTACTTATAGACCGATATATCAGTCGATATGTGGATCGAGTTGCGACCGATATATGGGTCGGCTAACGACAGAACGTCGATGACAAGTGTCTTGAAATGACGGTGAAATGTCGGTGATGTATCGGTAGCTTTTCATCTAGTGGCGGTCGATCGTCTGCATCAGTGCATCAGACGGTCGACTCTCGATAGACAGTCGATTGACATGTCGATCGCGTGTCGGTCGTGTGTCGGTGGAGTGTCGAGTAGTGAACGATCGACCAATGCATCGGTGATATATCGAGCGAGGTACCTTAATGATTCCACCCCAGAAAATACTCGGATGTGCAATTTCGAACGTCTGTGATTTCATTGAATCCAGCGTAATCCCAATTTTTTTTTTCGCTTTTTCGCACGCTGCTAAGCAAAATTTTTAAGATCATTCTCAGCAACGATTTATAACACCCTCATTTTGACATATTTTTATACAATGAGCTAATCTTTGAATGCATGACAGACTGCGAAACATTTAAGATCATTGGTTACGAGAGTCCTTATAGGTGGTTTGCAACCAATCTCTGGAGACACAGGTAACAATTGTGAAAGGAACAAATGCTGGTGGACTACCAAAAGAAGCTAATGAGATATCTATTGTTTACGTCCACCAACATGGCGGCGATGACGTAACGTGCAAACCACCTATACAGCAATCCCAACCTCGCACAACTATTGGAACTTTTAAACTCGTGTTATATTCTCAGCCTTGAGGTGTTTTCTTATATTAGCTCTTTCCATTTTAGGCGATTCAATACATATACCTCCCTGCTGAAAACGTCCATATACCTCCCTGCTGAAAACGTCCCCCTACTGTCCATATTTTAGATAGCAGTTTGATACATCACCAAGATTCGTGAAGTGTTGAGTGACACTCCACGGAATGGCCCCGGGGGAGACCTTTACATACCAGTTTTCGAGTAATTCTACAATTAAAACGTTCATTTCGAAGCCACAATTCAATCGATAAGCTTTCCTCTCTTAAGTTCTCATATTTCCACTCTCTGCCTAGTTTCTGTATAGATTTGATTTTCCGCATTCGGAGTTTTGGCAGCAGTTGCGTTCCATTGTAATGCGGTGGAGCTTTTGCGAAACACTTAAATGGTTGCGCTTTTTAGAGATCTTCTCATTTGAATTTGCATGACAACGATACGAAAGGATCCCAGAGACAAAACAAGAAACTGTTTTGAAACCTCTGAACTGGCGACGACGAATTAAGAATTCAACGTATTCACTTTCCAATATCAATGCCAGTGTAAGTTGTAGTCCAAAATGGCGTTATTTCGCGAAATTAATACTTATTGGCAGCTTTAGTTCAAATATAAATCAAATTTGAACTTTTCAAAACGCTCAAGTCATAGTTATCTCGAGCAATATGCAGGCTGCTTATAACACACGAGCGATATTAAAGGTGTCTCCGTAAAACGAGGGCCGGATACCGGCTAATAGCGAGTGGCGGATGGAAAAATGTGCATGGAAAAATGTGGACAGAAAGGAAATCGAAATAACAAAAAGAAAAAAGAAATACGAAAAAAATATAACAGCTTACGTTTGGATCGTAATGAATGTCAATTCTTGCATGTTGTTTTTACTAATGGGCACTATTTTCTACCATTTTGTTTCAACTGGGCAGGATAACAGTATTTGCTGTTTCGTCGATGGAAGAAATGGTAGAGGTAACGGGTACGAAGTAAGAGGCAATTTTTCTTTCTGTTAACTAAAGACGGCGAAGAAACGTTGAAGTGGATAACTTTAGTTAAGGTCTTACTCTACAAAAGTCTAATTATTCCGTTACATATGTGTGTTTTATATTTTTGTATTACGTATAATCTTGAAGCATTATGTATAATCTTAGGAAAACTAACGACAACCTGTTTAAACTTTATTGTTTAAGTGACGAATTATCAAATCCACATTTTTTACTGAACTTTCTCGAGCTTTGAAAAGGCAATCGAGACACGGAAATGAACAAGTTGTTTATCTTTTCTGGTGTGTTACGTTGATTGTTTTGTCTAGCAGATGTCATGACGAGCTTTGCCCACCAAAAAAATTTATGCAAATTAGGCTAAGCCGGATTTGAGTTCCGCCTGGCAATTATTAACTGTAAGAGAAGATCTCAGTTCGCGCCCACAGCACGTTCAAGGTGTTGCGGATGAAGTTTCTGTAATTACTTTTTGGCACTTTTCGGCGTCAAAATTGCATAGTTTGGGTAACCCAAAACCCTTAAGCTGACCTTTCTTGTCATAACACGAATGTTTTCCAGAAAGGGACACGCGGTAATGTCGGTGTCTCTCGTGTGCTGGCATTTTTCCAGGTAAAACCCTCGCGTGGAATCAACTCATGTTTAATTTAACGCTCCTTTTAAGCGCACAATGTAAGCCAAAGCAATTTTATAGTTGAACGTAAAGATCAGAATATTTTCTTCTAAGGATGATAAATGATCGACGCCGAACTAAATTATACGTTGAAGAAAATGCAAAACGGCATAACATGTAAAAGAGGAAATTTGGAAAACTACGAAGTTACGGAAACCATGAAAATCCTCGATTTTTAAGAAAGGAAATTGTTATAATTCCAAGCTAAGTAAGCTTTTCTAGTGTTTCATTCTTTAAGGCTTTGTGTAGAGCGGGGCCTTTGTTTTATAAACCGTAAAACTTAGTGACAAGTCGAAAGGGCTCGCTCTTGGTTATGATACCATAGAGTAGAGGGACACCACGGTGATCTTCCAGGTGTTTGATCATCGTCGCCGCTCGTGGTATACTTCGCTACTTAGGTGAGCGAGATCGACGTTCTTCCTCTCTTTAATTCTGACAGCTGGGTGAAAGACCTGATCCTTACAATGAAAAACGGTCGATTGTGCTTTTTCAGTGGCGGCTTTAACGCTCGTCCATATGCAGCGCTTATCCTAAACATGCATGGCATCTCTAGCTATCTACAAGACACGCTGCGATGTATTATTCGTCCACGTTCAACACAACAACTGCGCTAGTGAGATAGAGAATCGAAAGATCACATTGTTGCGCTCGAAGAAGTGCGCTAAGTTTGCCAAGTTCTACAATGGACAACAGATCGTACGGCCTCCCGCAAGAATAAGGACAAGGTCTATCAGTTACAAGCAATGGATAAGTGGAATTGTAAAAAGTTTTAATTCGTCCGTGCATCGAAAGGCCGATGGTATGTAATTTTGCTCTTTTCCGTTCTTCACACACTCGAATAGCTGTTAAAATTAAATTTAATTGTGGGTTGTACAGTCAAAATATAACGTCGCCCAACATGGTTTTAGTTAAACAAGTGTCTTCTGAGGCGCTTCCACCAAAATAATTTAGAAGGGAACAACAGCGCTAACCGATTTAATATCTTCTCAAGAACATGTCAAAGTCTATTAAAGCGCAGAAATTAAAAATAGTAAGAATTGGTGGTTCATGTTAAAAATCATTAAAGAACAGTTCTCAGTTTGGCTCGATAGTGCTGTCACTTTGCACTAGTTGTTCATAGTGACTTACTCATTACTTTCAGTATTTGTTCGAGCTTTTCTTCGACGAAAAAGGGGACATACAAGAAATCGCAATTCACCTCTAAAACAAAAATAATAAGCTCTCCCAATTGGACACCAGATATGACTGCGTAGTAATAATTGCGTAGTACGCGAAGTTGCAGTGTGACAAAAATGAGTGAGGAAAATAATTCTAAGTGCTGTACAGCGCGGTTTTTAACATAGATTACCTAGCTAAATGACCTGCTTGTCTTAGATATTTATGATAATATAGGAAGGTCCCCAAGGAATACTAATAACCCGGCGTGTAATTTTGTGATTGACAAAACCTGATAACTCAGGTTTATGTTTGAAACGGCAAATCATTTAGTACATTTCTCTCCAGAAGTAAATAATCTCTTAACTTTCGTAATTATTATTTTGGTTTCAGGCAAATGGTGTCGAGTTGAAAGATACTAAGTTCCTGAAACATACATCCAAGCTTTGTTAGCAGGCATGCCGAATGCTTTTATAAACGTGCGAGGGTAAAAATACATTTGCGGCCCCCTGTATGGAGAGAAAAATCCAAAGTTTTTTATTACAGGGATGGTAGAGTGAATGATGTTATTTCTGGTCTGAGTCATCAAAGTTCTATACCATTAGAGTTAAGAAAAGCTATCGGGGGAATATGGAGGTTGCTGCAAGTAGTAGCTGTTAAACTCTCAACAAGCTTTACAGGCGGCCAATTAAAGAGCATGGGGCAAGAAATCAAGCACGATTCTCACCCAGTAAACTAAAATGGTTGTTGGAAACTGAGATGGACGAGCAACCAGCGAATTTGAAGTAATCTGGTGGCCTGATCTTTTCTCAGGCACTAAAAATGGGAAACTGACCTTGCGATTTTATGTTCCTAAAGTGATACTTTGATTTCAATGATGTGTAGTACACAGTCTAGTTGACTTGTTCGTCATGTTTCCATAAATTTAGTAGCTGTTTCTTGGCAGTTTTTGTAAGTTTGTTTTAAAAAACGATAAAATATGTTTTGCATTTAGAGGAACAAACTTGTCTGTAGAAGGCTAAGATTAAACCCTGAATACAGCAAAATGACCCTGTAATATATATGCAATTCATGTCTAGCTGGGCGCACTATACTCTGATGCCCTTCATTCTGTTGTAACCAAATTCAGAGGAAAAAAAAAAACACCTGGAGAAACTCTTAGAGGGATAATATCTGTGGACTTTCACCATTTCTATGGTCATCAGGAATGACAGAATAAAGCAGTAACTGTTCACAAATTCTTAATTCACTTAACTGAAAGAATAATGAGTTGGAAGGAAACTATAGATCATTTTTTTCCAAGCATCTCTAATAATTCATGATGGAAATAATAATAACAATGATAACAATAATGATAATAATAATAATAATAATAATAATAATAATGATAAAAATATTTACAATAGTTAGAGACATAATGTTCATTATCCTGATGGTTATAATTCCTATGATTACTTCCATTAATCTAATCATTATTTTTATCATTCATATTACTATCATGATTATTTCAATGTTTATCTATGAACAAAATAGTGTTATTGTTAGTCTAGCTGAATGAGTATCCAAGTGATTGAAACTGGGGCAAAAACAAATTAAGAAAAGACAGAAAAACCCCAAAAACTGTTCAGGACTGCAATTCTTGAGTTGGCTCATTGTGAAAGGTTTTGGGACTTCATTAAGCTAGTGCTGTTTGTAGTGGGCCCTGTGTCAAAGAGAGAAGAGTAGCAGCTGAATTAATAATGATAATACTAAGGACAATGATAGCATTGACTGACCAAAGTCACCCTATGACTAATAACAGATGATACATGACAAACAGCATAAGCAACACACTTTTCAAAACAAAAAGAGCAAGCTAAAATTGCCATCAGATAAAAATAACTGTCCATAAAAGACTGACAGCATAGAGCTGAAAAAATAATAGGGACTGGTTCTGCCATCAGATAACAACAGTCCATAGACTGACCACCCAAGAGAAACAGAACAAATCGGTGGTTCTGCCATCAGATAACAACAGCCCATAATGGACTGACTACCCAAGAGAAACAGATCCACCTGTTAGTTCTGCCATCAGATAACAACAGTCCATGGACTAACTACCCAATAGAAACAGAACTAGGCAGGTGGTTTTGAATCAGAAAACAACTATTTAAGACCTCTGTACAATGTGTCTTAGAAAATCTTCTGCATTCTAACAATCTATTGAAAAGACAAACTATCAGAAACACTTGAATTTCTATTTGGGGGGAGGGGGGAGGAATTAAATGAAAATCTACTTGCCTCAGCATGCCATCCTCATTGAGCAGCCTATTTCAATTTGGAAATGATGATCACAATCATAAAGATAATGATAATGATAACAATAACAAATCATTATTATTATCATTTATATTACTATTATGATTATTTCAATGTTTATCTATGAACAAAATGGTGTTATTGTTAGTCTAGCTGAATGAGTATCCAAGTAATTGAAACTGAGACAAAATAATCTCAAGAAAAGCCAGGAAAACCCCAAAAACTGTTCAGGACTGCAATTCTTGAGTTGGCTCATTGTGAAAGGTTTTGGGACTTCATTAAGCTAGTGCTGTCTGTAGTGGGCCCTGTGGCAAAGAGAGAAGAGTAGCAGCTGAATTAACAATTATAATAATAATGAAGACAATGATAGCATTGATTGACCAAAGTGCCTCCGACTAATAACAGATGATACGTGACAAACAGCAAAAGCAAAACATTTTTCAAAACAAAAAGAGCAAGCTAAAACTGCCATCAGATAAAAATAACTGTCCATAAAACACTGACTGTATAGAGCTGAAAAAAATAGGGACTGGTTCTGCCATCAGATAACAACAGTCCATAGACTGACTACCCAAGAGAAACAGAACAGATTGGTGGTTCTGCCATCAGATAACAACAGCCCATAATGGACTGACTACCCAAGAGAAACAGATCCACCTGTTAGTTCTGCCATCAGATAACAACAGTCCATGGACTAACTACCCAAGAGAAACAGAACTAGGCAGGTGGTTTTGAATCAGAAAACAACTACTTAAGACAAGCCCTCTGTACAATGTGTCTTAGAAAATCTTCTGCATTCTAACAATCTATTGAAGAGAAAAACTATCAGAAACACTTGAATTTCTACTTGGGGGGAGGGGGGGTAAATAAATGAAAATCTACTTGCCTCAGCATGCCATCCTCATTGAGCAGCCTATTTCATTTTGAAAATGATTCAATAACAATCATAAAGATAATGATAACAATAACAAAATCATTAATAATAACGATAATTATAATAATCATAACAATAACTACAATGACAAAGTCCGTGTTAGTCTGGCCTCTACCTTGCAAAAAATACAGCCCACCAACTGAAGCTTAATTCTTTAAAGGCATTGTATTGCAATTGGTCATTGAGGCGCTCAAGCCACCTCACCACGACAAGGTACGAACATTGAGGTGGAAAAAAGGGTCTGTAAAATTGACTCCATGCTGATTCGAGATGAGAAATCTGTGTTCGAAGCTTCTTCAGTTCCTCTCCAAGGGAATTTACTCTAGCTGATCTTTCGGTAAGTTAGGAAGCGAGCTCTTCGGAGTCGTGACTGAGTTTGGCGCCAAAAGATAAATTTTTCGCGCCTTCGGGCTCAAAGTCTAGCGTGGCGGAGTTCACCAGATTTACGATAGTCATAAATCCCGCAGATTTAATAAGTTCGTCGGGGATTGTTTATTACGAAGAAGATAGACTAGCTATAAGACAGAACGTGAACACAACGTGAACGACGTCGGGAATCCTGGCTAACCCCACTACTCCGAACGATGAGTTGGCCGGCTGAAGTTCCCGTGTCGCCACACTTTGGATTTCGTCGGGAAATATCTTAAATACATCGCATATGAAATATTTACGCAAAGGAACGTCACATACCTCTTTCAAAAGTAGATACCAATGCTTGCAAGGGTCAAGTGTGGCACTTGTAATCCTGCAAAGACTCTGCGTGGTTAAGTCAGCCGGTGGAAAGCCGCACGTCGAAAATACGACTGCCTCTATGACTTCATTTCGAATGGTTTCGAAATCGAAAACATGATGCTTTTCGACATTTCGACATGAAAAATCTCGTCGAGGTTTAATATTATAATATTGGTAAGAATTTAACCAGGATACGAGGCCAAGTCGTGCGACCGCCACAGGTTTTGTACCAAAACAATAACTTCGTGTACTACGATCGCAAAGCGTGAACACTGATCGATCCACCAAGTGACGCAATACTGGAAATTCGATACGGTTGTTATTAAGGTCGTACGGCACATGAAAATTGCGATATCTTTTGTTACTGTTTTATGGCAAACCAAGCGAAAGAATCATACCTAAATAATCGAAAGAAAGGCTTTTCGAATACGGCGCCTCGCCGGTATTGCCTCTTCTGTGAAAAGGAAGGATCTTTGAAAGACTACGTGATTAAAAATGTCGTTATAAGGAAACAGGCAGAAACAGAGAAAACGCAGTATTTTATGACCATTACACGCACAACAAACTTCATTTCATTTCATGATTTTGATTTTCATCGCCAACAGATGACCCCGCGTTAACTCGCACGCAATCGCGTATCTCTCGTGGATTCGTGGGCGCTAATCTGTATAATTACATTGTGGTGTAATTAATGTGATGACATCCACCCAACGCCTTCTTCCCCAAACCTCGGCATCAGTTTACGATGCCTGCTGAGAATTTTTTTCTTGAGCAAAGCTCGTCATGTTTTCGCATAACCTTTTTACAAGAATAGTTTCTGTATTTTGGAACTGTAATTTCGATTTACTTTGACTTACATCCGGTAGTATCGTGAGGCAGTTAAAGATAAGTGATAGTAAATCCTTAAAAGTTTTGGTTCAAGTCCAGTTGCTAGCAGCATACTCCCGCAAACGGAAATTAATGAATATCTTTTGCCTTGGCAAGCAGTTTATTGTCCCAACCGAAAATTTATCGTCACATTAGTTCTCCTCCTTAGCTTAGCAAGTGAATGCCGCCTTGGGTTCAAAATATAGATTACTGTCGTCGATGTTTCCGTTCTGCGAGTACGCAAAATTTAGCTTTTAACTGAGCTAGACTACACGCTGTTACACGCTTAGTGTTTAGTAAGCTTTTCTAGAGAGGAGTGGCCTGCATTAATACTGAAAGGATGATCTGAAAGGATGTGAACTAAATGAACACACTTGCGTGTTTCAGTCGAAGTTCTCGACAGAATCTGTACTTTGGAAGTTGTAAAGCAGAATAACAAAAGGAGAGAATTGGAAACAATCAGATCCTTCAGTTTCCCTATAGGCAAATGATAAGGGGAAACTTTCTTCTGCTATTGCAGTGGCGGATCCAGGGGGAGGGTCCGGGGAGTCTGGATCCCCCCTCCCCTATCAGACCTTACGCTTACAAATTTGAGACTGAAATTCTTACATCGACAGCATCGTATATCACTTTTTAACTGGTTGATTTTTTTTTAATGAATCCAAGTAAACCGGTAAGCGGCCAGGGAATATAACGTGCAACCGCGACTGGTGGGAGGGGGTGTAGGGGAGAAGTAATTTGCCTCGGTCCAACAGTCCTTTCTGAACCAAAGTTTGGATCCCCCACAATCAAAACTTCCTGGATCCGCTCCTGTATTGCGAATTAGATATCGTGTTTCAGGTACGAGGACATTGTAGAACAAACAAAATCCTATTTACCTAAACCGATTCCCGACCAGCTGGCCGATATCAACTACTAATCCAAAAAATTCATTGGGATGATAGAGTTGGGCTACAGAATGTAATCTACATTTTTTACGTTAACTCCCTCTCTTTCCTCTTCTCTTCTGGCTTCATCGCATGCTTTGTCAAGAATCCTTCGGCGACATAAAAAAAAAAAAAAAAAAAAAAAAAAAAAAGACGCGAGAAAAGGTTTTGGAAAGAGTGTCACTCGTGTAAATTTGATGCCGTCTTTCCGCTAACTCAATACATTACTTTCGGAAAGAAAATATCACAAAATATGTCTGTATTGGTAGGATTCCTTCCGTAAATTGACACATAAAAAAGACACTCGTTCTGTAGGATATTTTTTAGTAAGCTAGAGCTGGCAATATGAGAGTATACGGAAGTTATATGGAGGTTTTTCTCACAAAAAGCATCGCCTCACATCAGTTTGGGATGCATGTATTTCTCTTTTTCCCAAGCATCGTTTTTTGCCAGTCACACTTTTTCCATGTTGGATCAGCGGAAGCTCTGTGGGCACGAGATAAGTACGTAACTACAAAAATTTATTTTTCCCGTATCGCATCGTAAGAGTGCTTAATTAAAATACGATCATGTTTGCTTCCTTACTCGGAACTGGTTAGCTCAAATGACCACCATAAACCGCAAAATATCAAGCCAAGCTTTTTTGACTGAACATTAAAATGTTCAGTCAATCTTTAAAAAAAATATTTTGTATTTTCTTCCTTAAAATCCCGCCGTTCTTGTTTCGTCTGCTTACTCGCTCATCTTTGACGAGGTCTCCTTTATATGTATGTTTGTTTTTGTTAATTTTTATCTCTCTGTTCTAAAAAGCCGGGGAAACCTTCCTTGATTGAGGGCCACTTCCTACCCTCCGTTTGCAGCCAGTTTTTAAAATGTTACCTCCAAGATCCACAGCGCAGGTTCTTGTAGGAGTTAAACGTCATTAGATATATAGCAATATCACGTGAGAACGTTAACATATCTAGTACTCTAAACTGGACTCTAGACTGGCCTTGAAATGGACCTTGGTCTCCGCACTTCTGAAATGTACTCATGATCAATTAGGCGAAATGAAAGGTCAATAAAGCACAATTGCAGGGGTTTTTGCTTCTTCATCACCTTTTTACTAATTCCCTTTCGACCCTAGACCTATGCCATTGGTCTAGAGTAACCAGATTTTCTGACTAGGATGCAGCAAAAAAAATTATTTTGCGGAGCTTCATTCTTAGCCACCATAAGGTGGTTCGCCTGTCCTTGTACTAGCAGTATGCATGAAGCTATTCACATACGCGTATCCATTACACAAACCAGACTGCAAACGACTTTAATCTTAAGCCTAGAGGGAGTTTCGAACAGCAGAATATAAAAGTCGTTGATTTTAATCCCTGTCTAAGTAAAGTTTTTTTTTTTGCTCTTTCACACGCTGGTCAAAAACGTTTTGAATATCATTCTTTATCGATCAATAACACCTTTGCTTTGACACTTTTAAAATTTTCATATTTCAACTTCCTGCCTAGTTTCTGTTTAGATTTGCTTACTTAGTGTTTTCCTCCACATTCGGAGTTTAGGGAACAGTTCCGTCCCATTGTAATGCGGTGGGACTTTCGCGAAGCACTTAGACAGTTACGCTGTTTAGAGATCTTATCTTGAATTTGCATGACAACGATACGAAAGGATCCCAGAAACAAAACAAGAAACTGTTTTGAAATCTTTGAACTGGCCACAAGGAAATAGGAATTCAACGTATTAACTCTCTAATATTAAAACCAGTGTGGGTTGAAGTCCAAAAGGCGTTATTTCGCGAAATTATTAGTTATTGGCAGCTTTAGTTCAAATTTAAATGGAAATTTTAGTTTTTTCTTTATCAATTGATTGATCAGAATATTTTTTGGTAGTATTTTTCGGTTTGCAGTATTTTCATATGCCATTCGCCATCCACCGGTATCTCGTCTGGTTTTACAAACACTAGCAGTATAGCAAAGAAACAAAAAGGTCTGAAAGTTTTGATTGCGTGAATGAAACTCGGTGTTTTCTTTTTCCCACGCACCTAATGACCCTTTTGCTATAAGAAGCTCCCTGAAGGCTGATTTTTAACACGCATTAATGTAGTATCGAAAGTGCATAAACTTCACAGGTAACGAGAACACAATCATGCCGAAATGTCAATATCTTTTAAAACTAGTGTAATTTTCTCAGCGATGGAGTGTTTCTTAGATCTTGTTTTTCCTGTCTGGGACATAAAAGTCAGGCCGATCAACACAGGAAGTACAGAACAAAATAAATGTTCAGAAAAGGACCACTTTATTAACCCAGACAATCATGAACTTCTTTCACCATTCTTTCTGCATCAGTTCCTTCCTCATTTAGATTATAATACAAAGCATCGAAAAAAAAAAAAAACCAAAAAAAAAAAAAGACAAAACCTGTAGATTGACCAATAACCACATGTTACTCTAGAAATAAAAGCGCCTTGCAAGTGCAATTCCTTTAGAGTGCCTTTCCCTGGCTCACAGCATAACCATGTTTGGAACATATCAGGGAACTGTTCTTACCAATATCATCAACTTTTCACATCGGTTTGGCAAATGCAAGTTAATTCTCCTCAGCATCGTTTTTTACCGAGCAGTTATTTTGCAGGATGGAAGAGCAGAAGCTTTGCAGCTGAGGGATACTTACGGTGAGTGAAAGAGACGTTGTATAGTTTCTTTAGTGGCACGGGAATCTTACACCAGGCCATCTCGTCTGATCATACAAACGATATAAGCACTTCGCCAGACTATCAGCGAGATGAACCTTTCTTAGACAAAGCTTTAGACTTAAAGGTAGTGTATCATCATTATCGTCGTTTGCTTTTATCTTGGAATGATCCGCGCAAGTGAGCTGCAACTAAAGAAAATGCAAAAATAAAGTCTAAAAAATCTAGAATTCCCAGAATCCTAGGCCTATGCCTCCCAAATACAAGTTGGGTGTCACTCCGAACTGAGCTTTGTCGTGAAGAAACTTTGGGAGCAGAACCTGTGTTTTTATTTTCCCAATTAAAGAATATTTGCATAATTAAATATAGCGTTGTACCGGAAATTTGCTGCAAGCAATTAATGACCTGGGTCAATAAACGACCAGTCTCGATAATTTACATTACGTGCCAAGTTTTGTTTTAATGCAGCAGCAAGATTATATGACAAATGCTGTGGGTTTCGGTTGTTAGCTTGCTAGCCTTCAGTTTATATTTGCTTTGAAACGCTTATGTAGCCGCTGCGATGATTCTTTCTTTTGTCTTCCTTGGGATCACAAGCTAAATGAACAACTTTTCTTAGCTTGAGTAAAGGCATGATAATTTATTCTATGTATAACATTTTGTCTTTTCTCCCATCAAATTTATTTTGGAGAACTAGGAAAACGGAGCAAAACTGACTTTTATTTCGCTAAAAAGCTCCGTCTCCTTGCTTGGGTTGCAAACTTCAGAAACATTCCGTACAGATTATCAGATCACAATCGCAGTGGTGGACCAATTATGGCCATAAAGTTCGCGTTTTCTCCGTTCAGATTGAATTGTTACTCAGTGGCACTTTGTAGTCTGTGCCTTCATGTTTCAGTTTTTTTTGATAATTTCTGCTCGGGTTCTTGCTGCCATTGGGTTCATTCATTGGGAAATTAATTTTAGTCGCTGCTCTTCTGGCCGGTAGTTCGTTCAGTTTCCAGCGCTTTGACTGCATGGTTTCTTGTACTTTTCATAGTTTCATGAGAATCAGGGGCTTGATCATAAAATAAGGATAGCTTTATCTTTCTTTCTGACGGACTTTACCCATGCTGTCATAAAACAATCAACAATCAACTCTTCTCCTGATTTTATAACATCATGCGAGGTTTATCATGCCGGTAGACCGTTATAGAATGTGATTTACTGCTTAATTCAACGAAAATGCTGTTCACCGAGTGGTTTTGCCTTTTAAAGATCAAAAGTCAGCTGACGCAGTGAAAAGGCAATTATCAGATCTAAGCAACAAAATCGATCACACCCTTCAAACCGTGCTCAAGAGTCGCAAAATCTGTGAAGATCTCAGAATGCGTGAGCCTAAACCTCCTATAGTTAGCCAACAATGCGTTGTATATAATTATAAATGTGATCTGTGCGATGCGGAGTACGTCGGGTACACCAGCCGGCATTTACATCAACGTATTGATGAGCACCGTAATTCGGCCATCGGCAAACATCTAAAGAACGACCACGGCCTACAAACCATCTGCGACTTGACCAAGCATTTCAACGTACTTAAAAAGTGCACCGGGAAACTGGACTGTTTAGTTTATGAAATGCTTTTCATAAAGAAGATGAAGCCCTCTTTGAACAAACAATTGGATTCCCTACGCGCGAAAATATTTATTTAATAGTTTACATTTATGAACTCAACACGCGCAATTATTTATTTAAATTTTTATAAAACAGATATTTTAACTTTTTACGTTTGTCACCTTCGTATGGTATAAATTAACTATTCATTTTTATTCTCTTCTCACTTGAGAATGATGACATGGAGTCATCGAAACGTTGTGTGTTTTTCTCGCTAATATTTATTCTTAATTCACCTGTAATCTGATAAAATTTCCCTTGAGCACTACAACCGTTTCCCATGTGTTATCTAATTGTTTAAGTGCGATAAAAAGTTCAGTACTCTTTTTACACTCTTTTTTAGTAATGATAAAAAAAATTATTTCTCGTGTCAAACTCTCTTCAAAATTTGCTTTTCGTAACCGTTCTTTTGCGTAACAAAATTTGTATACGCATCCAGTTTACGGATTGGGGTAGATTGAATTGGGCCTCTGAGGGAGAGGTTATTTTATCGTCGGGGTTGGGAGTGGTGGATTTTGGTTGATAAGACTTTCACTCTCCCCTAACTTTCTACGCTTCTTCATAATGCCGTTCCTCGTTGGAAATTACTTGGTGGTCAATTTCCTCAATTCACGCCTTTTGAACCGCCCCTTCCCCCCCCCCCACCCCCACCCTCACCCCTTCCCATTCACACGTTCGCCTTAGGCTATAAGAAACAAATAGTCCTCAAGAATCCCTCCCTCACCTTTTCGTTCCGGAAATAACTAAAATACTCAGTACTTGACCTTTGCCAACAGACTTGCAGTTCTTCCTGCGTTACGAAGGAGAAGACTGTTTGCGACGTATATTCAACCACGGAACTTTTCCAATCTACACTTATGACACCTCTTTCACGCCTGAGCAAGAAAGTAAAGTTCTTCTAGACATTTACGCCTTTACAAATGGCAAGCAATGGTATAACAACAGTGGATGGAACAGTTCAACAGAACACTGTTCCTGGTATGGAATCACGTGCCACGGCAATTCATACATCAAGTCCATTGTGCTGCCCTTTAACAACTTAGATGGCCATCTCCCTTCCAATTTGTGGAAAATAAGAAACCTATTTTCTTTGTGCACGCCTGGTAACCCAAACCTTCAAGGACGACTCGGGGACTTCTTGTTTGGAAATATGAGTTCACTGCTGGCCTTTGTCATCTGTGCTTCTTCAGTCTCTGGCCAGATCCCTGAGGATATTGCCAACCTGACAAATCTTCAGACCTTTATAGCCCTTCCTATGCACGGGGGTGGCCTCACAGGACAACTGCCACGAGAATTGGGAAATATGAGAGAATTACGGATGCTCCAGCTTGGCGGAAATAACTTAACTGGACAAATACCAAGAAGTATTTCCAAACTGAAAAAGCTTTATGATCTTAACTTACGAAACACCCATGGAATGATATCAGGAAACCTTTCCGACATATTTGCAATCTCTTCGTTGCGATCTGTCTACATTTCTGGGGTAAATTTAATAGGAGAGATCCCCCGAAAGTTTCCTCCATACTTAGCCGGCCTCTTATTGCCAGGAAATAATATATCCGGTAAACTCCCAGAAACTTTTCCAAACAACAGTGCGCTGCAAGAAGTTAATCTAGCAAACAATCATCTAACGGGAGATATTCCAGGCCATCTGCTTTTAAAATCACTTGATATTTTAGATCTATCGCAAAACCGGTTTACGTCAATCAATGAAGGCAAGCCATGGCCAAAAGATGACAAAGGAAGCATTAACTTATACCTTTCGTTGGCCGAGAATAGAGACTTGGCAATTGATTTTCAAAGTTTCCTGGGACTTTTTGAGGACACAGAGACCCTATCTTTCATAAATGTAAGCTACTGTGGTATAGAAAGTCCTATTTTGCCAAACCTGTTCTACTTCCAAAGATTGTCCACTATCGATTTAAGGGGCAATAAACTTTATGGAGAAATGCCAGATATTTTCGCAGATAGATCAGTGCTATCCTACCTTGATATATCTCTCAATAACTTATCAGGTTCTCTACCAGGAGGGGCACAAAGTTTCATTGCTCTTCAATACTTGGATATTTCTGGAAATCCTTACATGAAGAAAGGAACAAGAATATCGGCCGATGTCTTCCAGCCTGACTTCTCAAGAATGATCAAGCAACATCAAGAAGACAACTTTACTTGTCCCGAAGGGCGCTTTACGTTCAATAATGGCCGTATTCGATTAGATCCTACATTTTACGAATACAAGTATTGTATCTGTGACGCTCGTTTTTACGGAGACACTGGACTTTGCAAATTATGTTTGGACGGAGGGACGTGCAACAAAGCTGTCGTCAGTACCCTGGAAGATATCCGCCCAAACATCATGAGGATAGCTCCTGGCTACTGGCCCTCACCTAGCACTAAGAACGTAACTCATCTCGTCAGGTGTCCAGTACCAGCTTCCTGCAATCCAATGGCCTCTTGCACTTGTCACCTTGATAAAATAGATAACGACCCGCTTTCAACTCACGCTAAACGTTTATTGCCAACTTTAATCACGACATGCAATCAATCCTGCATCTGTCATCCAGGAAACACTGACAGGTTCTGCTCCCGGTGTAAAAAAGGATTCTATAAAATTGGTGGATTGTGCTACCAGTGTGTGAAAGGGGATCTCACCTACTACTATGTGTTCATTCCTATCTTTACCTTTTCTTTCATTGTTTTGCTTTGGTCATTTTTTTATTTCAGCGTGCGACCTATGAAATGGTTTGTTGTAACAGCATTACATTTTCTATTAATGTTAATCTTTATGCTTTTAGAATTTTTACCCACTTGGGTTTTCAAGTTGAATTTAGTGGTTTTCGTGTTGTGCATGAGTAGTCGAGGAAAAGGCACAAAGTCTCTGATTAGTATTGCCGTGTTTTACATTCAAACCCTGGACTTCATGGTATCGAGCTCCAACGTTTGGCCTCCAAAACTCGTTGCAGCTCAAAGCTACTTGAGCAGCTACTGGAATTTGTATTTCCCTTCACTTTCATGCGATTTACCTTCTCTTTTCAATCCGGTTGGCAAGTTTGCGTTTATTCTTCTTCTTCCAATTGGTTGCTTGGCTATGGTCGGTGTCTATTTTATAATTATGCAAGGCTATGACAAGATTCGTCCTCAGGAACGACGCATGGAAGACGTTCACTTTAAATGTCGTCAAAGCGCCTTTTTCTGCTTAAGTTTCACTTATTTTCCAGTAGTTAAGCAAACCCTCTCCATCTTACGCCCATGCCAGGATGACCGTAATATTCTCTATATGCCAGCTTCTCCTTGGATTGAATGCACATCCGATAGTTACAGAATACTTTCAGCTCTTGGTTTAGTCTCTCTGGCGGTCTACGTCATTGGGTTTCCCTTGCTTCTGGCCTCGCTCTTATTTTTCTTCTTTAGGAAAAGAATTGAATTGAGCCCTGAGGATCGTAAAAAACTTGACACGTGGCTTGGTCCTGTATATTTACCTTACAAACCAAGGTATCAGCAGTATTTTGAGCTCGTCATGCTTCTCCGTCGCTTATTACTCGCCATTGCGTTGTCCATGATTTCGTCTTCCTCTTCTTTACAAACCTTCGTTGTCTGGGTAATTCTGGTTAGCTTTGCAATTATTCATCTGTGTTTGCATCCATATGATGATCTTTCTCATTACAGGTTTGCCTCTGAAAACTTTTTTGAGCCTCTGGTTTTGTTGGCGCTGTCCATGTCTTTCATGCTGTTGAGGTTCTCGGCCTTGGAAAGCTCAATAAGTCATACAACAGCTTACGTTTGGATCGTAATTATTGTCAATTCTTGCATCCTGTTTTCCTTAATTATCACTATTTTCTACCGGCTTTTTTTAACTAGGCAGATTAGTGGAGAGTTACGCATGTGCCCTTTTGTCGACGGAAGAAATAGTAGAGGCCGTGAGTGTATGGAAAGAGACAATTTACTTTCTGTTAATTAGACACGGCGGAGATACGTTGAAGTAGGGTAACTTTGCGTATGGTCTTATTTTAGAAAAACCTGATTATTCCATAACATAGGTGTAGTTTATATTTATGAAAAATCAACTCCTAAATTTCTTTCCCTACTTGGCCCAAAGCAAGGTAGCTTAGTACCACGCAAGGATGTCACGCAACTTAAGAACTTATCAAATGCACAGCTGTTGAGCATTTTGATATTTTGACCACTGTGATGACGAATATCGTTGTTGATAAGAGTATAGACTATGCTTCGCCACTGTCGATTTGTTTTTTTTTTGACACAATATCGACGTCACGTAAACGATTCTCAGTGTTTGACTATTACCTGACACATTGATACCAGCAGCGTTGTTCATACTCTCATCGAGAAACGGCAAATTGGCTGAGCGGATTGTGACGTCGCTACAGCCAATTGTGGTAAAAGATCTGACAGACTACTGTTTAGAACGGACTAATTAGGTAGCTCAGGATTCTTTAAAATCGTTCTGTACAAGTACTTGTATGCGTGGTCTGTTTAGTAAGAATACAGCTTACCTTCGTGTTTCACGGCCTATGTTTTGCGTAATGCACATATTTTACATATTTTTGACGTAAAAGTTGGGACTTTGTAAAAGGATTAATAAATACCTGTTAAAAGACACGCGTCTTGCGTAACACACATATATTTGTAAAAGGATAAGTAGGTACGTGCCTTGCTTCAAAAGGTCAGAAGAGAAGGCAACCAGAATTGTAAGTAGTTTTAGTGATTTTCTTGCAACTTTCGTAATTCCTGTAGTTAGCTGTATCTGTAAAATATTGTAACGTATATATTTTCTTTCCTTAGCAGTTTGACAACGTAAAACAGAAAAATTAACCGTTATTAAACTTAAATTGTTCAAAAATCTGCTTGGTCGACGTCTCTTCAGAAAGCCCATCCAAGAGGTTTCACGTGTTTACGTTTGTAGTTGAGAGATTGACATCGGCCATGGGAACTTTAAATTTAATTTCATCTTAGCTATTCTGATTTCATTCGAAACTCTGTGTTTTTTTATCTTAAGCGACGTCTTGTCGAAGGAATCTAAGCAGTCATATGATTCTTGAATAGATCGATCATGCTAAGAAATGCCATCTGATTTAGGTTGAAACGACTGAGTAACCTGATCAAATCCAAAAGATGTATTAAATTTTGATATCCATTTTATTCAGTCTTATATTGTCTGAGTTCGAAAAACCCTGATTGCTGTTATTGAGCCAATTATTCATGTAGCTTTTTCCCTTGTATCTTTGAGGCATAGGTAAGCGCAGACAGAAGGGGGAGGGGAAGGGATACAAAGGTTTATTTATGTTATCAACGAAAAGTAACTTCCTCTGTAGCTCGATAGATTTAACGTTTTTGATGTGCAAGTGTGAAGGAAAATCGTTTTCCTCTAACGTTTTATGTCCTTATTCTTGAAGAATTATGTATCATCCTTAGAAAACTAATGACAACCAGTATTTTTTTTTGCAGGGTTTCATTCCAATGTGAAGGTGGCGAATAAGCTAATTTGCATTTCTTTACTGAACTTTCTTGAGCTTTGAAAAGGCAATTGAGACACGTGAAATGAACATGTTGTTATCTTTTTGGGTGTGTTACGTTCAATTTTCTTATACCAGATGTATTGTTCGCTTAACCGTTATAGAAAACTTTGATTTACCTCAAGTTACATTCGAGAGTATTATCAGGCATTAAAGACAAGTTAAAAGAAGTGCTCTAAAGTTTGGCCCGAGTCCAGTTGCCGCCAGCAGGCTCCTATAGACGGAATTTAGTGACAATCTTTTTCCTTCCTGTTAGTCAAGCGACTGTTCCGAGTTTATTTTACTCAGATGGTTCATTCAGGCAAGCAGTTAACTGTCCCAACCGAAAAATTATCGTCACGTAAGTTCTCCTCCTTAGCGTAGCACGGGAAAGCTGCCTTGGGTTCAAAATATGGATTATTGCCGTCCATGTTTCCGCTCTGCGAGTCCGCAAACTTTAGCTTTTAACTGAGCTACACTGAAAAGCTGTTACACACCTTATTCTTTTTTACTTTAAGGAGGCGTGTAGTAAGCTTTTCTGAAGGAGTGGCTTGTATCAATACTGAAAGGGCGATCTGAAAGGATAAGAACCGAGCTGAAACGCATCTTTTAACTTCTGGCAAAATAGAAGTGGGTGAGCCAGAGTATTTCAGTCGAAAAGCTCTATAGAATCTGTACGTTGGAACGCTGTCTCTCAAAGCTGTAAAGCCAAATAACAAAAGTAGATAATTGAAAACAATCAGATCCGCCCTTCAGTTTCGTTTTATGAACAATAAATATCGTGAAACTTTGTTCTTCGATCGCAAATTATTGCACTATAAAATTACTCTTGCCTAAATCCGTTCAGCCACACATTTTCTTGTTTCTGAAGAGCGTTTAACTCTCTATGATTATAGTCGACAAGAATGTTTTCCGTTGAAATCATTTTTTTTTCAACGTTTCCAGGGACTGCGCAGAAAAAGAGAGACTATTCGATGAGGTATATCCCCGTCCTCTGCTTTTTTGGCTGAAGCTTATGCGTTCGTGCATTAACAAAAGAGATCGTCAATTGTTAGTAAGACGCTTCTGCAAGAATTCATTACTTGAAATAGCTTCCCAACTATACCACATGGGTACAAAAGAAGTCTTTCATCGTTGTCTCATGTTTAACTCAGCATTTATTTAAAAGACTTGTCTAGACGCTTGTTCTTTAGAGAAAATGTTATGCTATCCGTTTGTATTTAAAAACTCTGTTGTATTGAAATTGTTTCTGCAACGTGGAAGTTATCATTTACGACACACGAATGATTATTATATTCCGAGGTGAGGTATTACATTGCGAAATTAGTGAAAGGGGAAGCATTCAAGGCCAAGCTTGTATCTCTATCCAAATTCTCCGAAGTGTCCTATTCTCAGTTTGTTTCGACAAGCGAACCTCTGAAGGTCTGGCGCGCTAATAAAAAATTTCCTTTATCTTATTAGAATGATCCAAGGTTATCTTGCCCAACTAATTCCCTGGTTGCTCGGTTGACAAAATGGCTTTGGAACGTCATAATTTTATTTTTCGAAATTTTGTAGAGAAACGTTGTCTTATTTCGGTGTAAAGGATGTATGTTGACGACCTTATTTTATATGAACGTGCGGAAATACGAGATTGCAATTCATATTTAACTTCTGTGCAATTAAATATATACCTGTTGTTAAGTGACGCCATCTGTACGAAAATTCCCCGCGCGGGTCATTTTTTTAAGCTTGATTTCCGCCGCTCTCTCGAGTCCCGTCTTTTTCGTTCCTCCCTGAGAAGAGAAGGCTGGACGCACGAGCGGCTATCCATGTCTGTGACGTAATTTGAAAATATTAATTGATGCGTTCTCAGATGTCACCGAAAGTGAAATAGGACTCCAACATTCGAATGGATGGTGTACATATAATCGCTAATACGCCGACTAAATTCAACTTTAAAACTAGATATGTCTTCTGTGGCTGCGAAAAAAAAGATTCTAGGAAGAAATCCAAGGTGTCTGATTAGCGGAAAAGGATTTGCAGTAAGCCAGAGTATTTCAGTTGAAGCACTCAACAGAATCTGTACTTTGAATCGCTGTCTCTTAAGTTCCACATGTTTACGCTCCTAGTGAGAGATTGCATTTACGTAACTTTGAGTCTGATTTCATCCTAGCTATTCTGATTTCTTTCGAAAATCTCAGAGGTTATATGATCCTTGTGCCGGTCATCTGATTTGGTTTGAATAGACTGGGCCACAGGTGTAGCCTTGATCAAATCCACAAGATGTATTCAATTTTGATATCCACTTTACTCAGTATGATATTGTCTGAATTAAGAAATGCATGTCTGCTGTTATTTAGCTATTTCTTTGTATAATATTTTAGTTTGCATCTTTGAGGCAAAGGTAAGGCTAGACTGAATGGGGAGGGGGAATATGAAGGTGTTTTCATGTTATCAATGAGTTCCCCAGTAGCTTGATAGATATAATGTTTTTGATGGTACAAGTTTGAAGGAAATTCGTTTTCTTCACAACGTTTTATGTTACTATTCTTACTGTCAAACTAAGTGAAGCGTACCCCTCAAGATTACATTAATGAATTGATCATTTGAATATTGAACCCGCCAGTCGTTTCAAGAATGCAATAATAAATTGATCATTTGATTATTGAACCCGCTAGCCGTTTCACGAATGCAATAATGGATTGATTATTTGAATATTGAACCCGATAGCCGTATCTGTTTTGAATAGGCGCGGATCATTGTTCAAATTAGAAGTCCATTTCTGAAGTCCAATAAGATTGTTCTATTTGACGAGGAATCCTGAAAATGAACAAACTGCACTGTAAAAACACTGCGAAAACAGTCGATCTCAAATATTAACGAAATAAAAAAAGTCTTATTATGGCTTCGCCCGTAAACTATTTTTTTCGACCATGAATACACACAAGAATTTCTACAAGTTCGTCAAGATGTAAATAGGTGAAAAAAGCTCTCGATAACATTCCATCTACAACATTTACATGAAGTTCTACACAACACTCGAATTCACCCTTCCCCCATGTGTAACGCCATGTTGAAATAGTTCCGATCCATCATCACGTGTTCGCATAATCCAATCAGAAATGGACTTCTAATTTGAACAATGATCCGCGCCTTTTCAAAACGAATACGGCTATCGGGTTCAATATTCAAATGATCAATCCATTATTGCATTCTTGAAACGGTTAGCGGGTTCCATTTTCAAATATTGAATTCGTTATTGCGCTACTGAAACGATTACCAAAAGGGTAATCAATATTCGAGTAATCAAATCATTAATGTAATCCTGAGGGGTACGCTTCACTTAGTTTGACAGTAAAGAATTATGTATCATCCTTAGCAATTTATGAAAACTAGTAGTTTTTCTAGGTTTACTTTATTATTAAGGTGGCGATTAATCTAATGTACATTTCTATAGTGAACTTCCTCGAGCTTTGAAAAGGAAATCGAGACACGCGTAATTAGCATGTTTCTATCTGTTCTAGTGTGTTACATCATTTTTCTTCACTAGATGTATTGATCGCATGCTCATTCTATGAAGCTTTGATTTACTTTGAGATACATTGGAGAGTATTCAGGAGGCATTAAAGACAAATGAAAGTTAATCCTTTAAAATTGAACCTTGGGCCAAGTCAAGTTGCCGTCAGCAGACTCCCGTAAAACAGAATTTAGTGTCTTTTTCTCTCCTGTTGGCCAAGCGACTGCTTCAAGTTTAATTTACCCAGATGGTTCATTCAGGCAAGCAGTTTATTGTCCCAACCGAAAAATTATCGTCACAAACGTTCTCCTCCTCGGCTTTGCTCGTGAATGCCGCCTTGGGTTCACAATATAGATTATTACCGTCCATGTTTCCGTTCTGCGAGTAGGCTTAGCCACAAGTTGCTCGGCAACTTTTCGGCAACTTTTGAGATTTTCGGCAACTTTTTAGAATTTTGGCAACTTTAGAATTTTCGGCAACTTTGGGCTTTTTGAGGTTCTTTGAAGCCACTTTCTTCACGTCTTGAGCCACATTGGTCAGTTTTCGATAGACATTTATTCAATTTATTCTAAAATACAATAGTTAGCCCACCCCCCATGGGTTGATTTTTGTGATGCCTTATCACTAGGTCAGCGGTATCACCTTGCACGTTTTTCAAGGTGGCGGACAATTACAGTGATTCCAATTCATCCAACTCAGATAAATCTTGTCATTCTGATAGACTATTTGTTGATCAAGTGAAATGGAAAGAACCTCTGATATTATCATTGGACTTTGACAAATAAAGTTTTGATAAGAGGCAATGTGCGAATTTTTAATCTTTAACACCATAAAAAGGTACGAAAAGCAGAAAAATTGTGGCAACTTTTCGGCTACTTTTTGGAAATTCAGCAACTTTTCGGTAACTTTTTGAAAAAAATAGCAACTTTTTGGCAACTTTTAGACACTTTTATTGGCAACTTTTTTGGGATTCATCGGCAACTTGTGGCTAGGCCTACCTGCGAGGAGGCTAATTTTTAGCCTTTGATTGAGCTAGACTGAAATGCTATTTATTCTATTCTGCTTCAAGGTAGCGCGTAGTAAGCTGTTTCAAAAGAGTGGATCGTATTAATATTGAAAGGGCGACCTGAAAGGGTGTGAATTCAATTCTTAGGTTTCACCCACGTGACCAATTAGCTTAGCAACGGTTACTATCCGCCATCTTGGTGTCCCTCGAGCGCAAGCAAACTGTATCCAAAGAAGAGTTCATGTGAGAAATGAGGGATTGTTTTATGCATTGTTGTTGGATGTTCGAGCAAAAGTGGAAAACATAAAGGCTTAGGATTTTTTCGTCTACCTAAGATTATTACAAATGAAGGGGAAAAATAGGAGGAACTCACTACTAGGATGAGAAACGAGTGGATTTCTGCGGTGAGTCGAGGCGATGCTACAAACAAGAGAGTGCTAGAGAGTGAACGAGTTTGTAGCAAACACTTCATCTTCTGAGAGCGAGTGCTAGATTGGGATCAATTTCATGTCAATTGGGTTCCAACTGACGCCCTTGGAAAGAAGAAATATGTTGAAAAATACCATGAAAATGCAGCCGAAAGAGCTGTGAGAGCCAATAAAAGAATAAAACAAGCGATCGAGAGCCGAGCTCGTAACCGCCGAGAAGAAGAAACGAGTGCACGAAAGCGGTGTTCCAATCGCAAAAATAGATTTCAGCGAGCCAACTTTTTCAGCTTTTGATGTCGAACAGCATTCAGAGGGATTAGAAACGGCGGGTGTAGCCATAGAATTGGACGATTTTGACGAATGGGACGAAAACACAACACCAGAAAACTTTGGTTCGAACGCTGATTACGTAGAAGCAAGACAACACACAGCTAGTCCAGTTTCCAAAGAAGCTACAACCAGCGATTCTAACTGTTAGACCGATGAGTTTGAATATATGTTCTTCAGAAAAGGATATCAAGCGCCAACAAGAGGTATCTTTGACTCTGACAGTAAAGTGCTGTTTTATACGGGAATGTCATCCCTCAAAATTCTGATGGTTGTCTTTGAGTATGTCTCACCATACGTCATTCGCAAGACCCTATCGTTAGATAGTTTCCAAGAATTTGCAATTGTTTTAATGAAACTTCGATTGAACATGCCACTGCTGGACCTTGTTTACCGCTTGAAAGTTGCTCATTCTACTGTAACACAGATTTTTTTCTTCCTGGCTAGTGGTCATGGACACAAGGCTATTTCCCTTAATTTCATGGCCTAAGAGGGAGCAATTGTGGAGGACAATGCCACAATGTTTTATGTATTCCTATGGAAAAAAAGGTCACCATGGTAATTGATTGCCTCGAGGTGTTTATTGAGAAGCCAACTGACCTTTCAGCCAGGGCACAGACATTTTCCAGTTATAAAAATCATGCCACCGTCAAGCTACTTATTGGTATAACACCTCAGGGGACTGGCACGGTGTAGAGTTTAATATGCGTTTCTAAACAACGGATTCAACCGGATTACACTGTGGTCCCTAATTCTCCGACTCTATACTCTCTTCTTCTTCGTTCCTATCCTATAATAGTCTTTCTTATATCCCAGCATACACTACAACCCCTCTTCTCCTAAGGAGGAGACTTAACATAACGAAACAACATGAACGGGTCAAAACGTCTCCAACACGAGCTGGATTAAAGTGCTCAGTACACTAATTAAAATGTTCAATAAATGTTCAACGAAGTCTCACTCTTCCACCGAACAGAGTTCATACACTTCGTAATCTTTTAAGTACTCCGGTGGCTTCATTTCCCTTACTGGTCTCCCTTGGGGTTCTGTTCTCCTTCCAGTGTCATCTTCCACGGAAGAGTCATCTTCAGCAACTAGTTCATCTGCAGTTGTATCCTCTCTCAAGTATTTCTTAACATCGGCCACGTTTCTCCTCATGTTTACTCCTTCGGGTGACGATATGATGACCTCGTTACCGTGCTTCTTGCTGATGGTATATGGGAGTGGGCCATAAGTAGTCGAGAGTTTGTTCTCTTTCTTTTGTTTTAAGAGTACTAAATCACCAGGTTCTAGTTCGCTTTCTCGAGCTCTCCTCTTCCCATCAGCAAAGTCGGTTCTCTCCTGCTTCATCTCTGCATCCTTGTCTCTCGCCTCACTGTCAGGGTATCTCGAGTTTCCCAGTTCAGGAATCTTTGATCTGATTTCCCTGTTGAACAGGAGTTTGGCCGGTGTGACGCCTGTACTGGTGTGAGGTGTAGTTCTATAGGCTGTTAAGAACTTTCGCATCTCGGTCCAGATATTCTTTTTTTCAGCTTTAGCAATCTTAAGGGCTTTAAGCAAGCTTCTGTTCTGTCTTTCAACCTCCCCATTTGCTTGAGGCCATAGGGGGGTCGAGGTGCGGTGTTCTATATCATTTGTTTCCAGGAAACGGTCAAATTCATCGGAAACAAACTGTGAACCGTTGTCAGTTTTCAACGACTGTGGTAACCCATGGGTACAGAAAATCTTATCCAAACTCTCAATGACGTTAGTGGATGTCACGGACGTCAGAATGTCCTCTTCGAAATATCGGCTGTAATAATCAACCACGACCAGTACATATTCCCCCCACGGTAGGGGTCCCATTAAGTCTGCGGCTAGGTCAATCCAGGGTTGACTTGGAAACTCTGTATGTCGTAAGGACTCTGGTGGTGTAGGCAGTCCAACAAGTTGGCAGCCATGGCAGGTCTTACACCGGTTTTCCACTTGTTTATCAATTCCAGCCGACCAAACCTTTGTACGAAGGCTCTGTTTGGTTTTTACTAGCCCCTGATGACCCTCAGGTACTAAGTCTAATACTCTTTCACGTAGTCTTCGTGGAATTAGCAACCTCGTTCCCCTTAATAATAACTTTCCAACGGAAGAGAGTTCATTTCTGACCTGTTTATAATGTGCCAGGGCTTTCTCCCAGTCTCCTGTTGAGATGCACTCTTGTAGTTGTGAAATTTCTGGGTCGGTAGCTGATTCTCTCTCAATTTCTTTGATGGGTATTGCTACTGGTGCTGATGTTTCTGCCACAAAGCGAATATTTTCCTCAGCATCATCATGACCACTCAACTCTTCCTTATCAAGAAGTCGTGAAAGAGAGTCAGCAACGTTCTGTTTACCTGGTACGTATTGTACCTGAAACCGGTATGGCTGAAGGCGAAGTACCCAACGCTCTATCCGAGCCGAATTTCGGTAACTAGTCGAGTATATAGTTTCTAGGGGCTTGTGGTCTGTCAGCAA
This sequence comes from Stylophora pistillata, assembly GCF_964205215.1. Taxonomy (NCBI): domain Eukaryota; kingdom Metazoa; phylum Cnidaria; class Anthozoa; order Scleractinia; family Pocilloporidae; genus Stylophora; species Stylophora pistillata. The sequence goes on along the minus strand of NC_142522.1, from coordinate 6,647,059 downwards.
TATGAACTCCATTCCATACAGGTACATGTGAAACCTCTCGCATCCCCACACCAGTCCCAATGCCTCTCTTTCTGTTTGTGAGTATCTGCGATCAACTCCTGTTAAGGCACGACTAGCATATGCGATTACACGCTTTTGTCCCTCCTGGACCTGTGTAAGCACTGCCCCAAGGCCTACTAGGTTTGCATCTGTAGTTAGCTTGGTTGCTTCTGCATTTCTGTCGAAACATGCCAATGTTTCTGCCCGTCCCAGCTTACTCTTCAGGATTTCAAATGCCGCTCCTTGTTCTGTGCCCCATTTGAATGGTATATCCTTCTTAGTCAATTCTCTGAATGGCTCTGAGATGCTTGCTAAATTAGGAATGAACCGGGCGCTAAAATTCACTAATCCGAGGAAACTCCGCACTTCTTCTGCGTTTGTGGGTTCCTTAGCCCGGACTACTGCGTCAACACGTGACTCTGTTGGGCCGATACCTTTCCTTGATAGCAGATATCCCATGAAGGTGAGTTGTGGCATTCTAAATACACACTTTTCCGGATTGAGGGTCAGTCCTTTGTCACTAATACACTCAATGGTCTTTTGCAACCTGCTGTCATGTTTTTCAACCGTACGACCATGGATAACTATATCATCGTGGATATTGTAGGCACCTTCAAATCCAGCCAGCACTTGTTGAATGGTGTGCTGATAAAGTTCCGGGGCAGAACTGATTCCGAACATCAAGCGTTGATATCTATACAACCCCTTGTGAGTAATGAATGTGGTAATAACTCTCGACTGTTGTTCCAATTCAATCTGATGAAATCTCCATTTGAGGTCTAATTTGCTGAACACCTTGCTTCCATTCAGTTGATAGAGTATGTCATCAACTGTGGGAATGGGATGACGTTCCCTTACGATAGCCTCATTGGCTTTTCTCATTTCTACGCAGAGTCTGATGTCCCCCGAGGGTTTGGGAACCACCACGACCGGGCTTACCCATGGAGTGGAGCCTTCAACTGGTTCGATAATATCACAGTTCACCAGTTCCTCGAGTTTCTGTTCTATTTTGTCCCTTAGCCCATAAGGTGGTGGCCTCAACTTCTGTGCAACAGGTTTAACTGAGGTGTCAACGTGGAGCTTTGCTTGGAAACCCTTAAGTTTTCCTACTCCCTCAAAACACTCAGGAAAATCCCTAAGCAGGTTTTCTTCTTCCATGGCATTAATTTCAAGTTTCAGTATTGCCAGCTCTTCTGAGGTCTCTCTGCTAAGTATTGCCCTTGCTTTCTCCTCCAAAACAATAAAACACACATGGCAACGTTTATCCTTATAACAAAGTTCAGTTTCAAACTCACCGGCAGTAGTAAGTAGCTCATTGGATCCATAAGAGTACAGCTTTCTGTTGGATTTTCTTGAAACACATCTCACTTTCTTCTCCTTAAGCGTCTCCCATGTCGCTCTGTCAATAACATTGCAAGTGGAGCCAGAGTCGACTAGAACTCCTTCCAGTCGAACACCTCCTAGCTCAATGTCTACGGTGGAAATATCTCTTCCATTAGACTGTAAGGTTAAGGCGAAATCATCATCTTTGGTGACTTGGCGTATATTTCCTTTCTTGGGTCTATTAGCATCGTCTCCCTTCGTTTTGCAAACTTTGGCAAAATGCCCCACTCTTTTACATTTCATACAAGTAGCCAGTCTCGCTTTGCACTCCGGATCCTTTGCAAAATGTCCTTCGAGTCCACACCGATAACAACGTCCTCCTCCACGTTTAGGCGAATCAAAATGTCCCCGCTCTAAGGAATTTACATTTCCGCTCCGTGAATTGCTTTCAATCGACCGTTCCTGACTTTCAGTAGCTTCCATAGATCTAGCAACATCTCTAGCCTTCTGAAGTGTGAGTTTATCACTGACAGCGAGTAGTTTCTTGCGAAGATCATGGGACCGACATTTATCAATTAACTGATCGCGTATTTGTTCTTCCTTGGATGTTCCGAAGTCGCAATTCTCGCTATGCTGGAACAATCTGGTCACAAACTGGTCTGTTGTCTCGGACTCTTCCTGTTTTGCTTGACGGAGCTGATGTCGTTCAAATGGGATGTTAACCTGTGGCATAAAATGTGCGTCCAGTAGTCTCATAGCTTTCGCATACTGCGTTTCTTCCTCTGGGGTTGGTCGAGAGTCACTCAGCGTAACAAAAATGTCCTGAACATCCTGTCCAGCGCAATGCAAAAGTAAGGCTTGTTTTTGTGTGTCTTTTGTGATACCCTTTGCCTCGAGAAAAAACTAAAAAGAACGTTTCCATCGCCTCCAACGAGGTCCCACGCTTGTCGGATGGCCTGAGCAATCGAAAGGTTGTATATTTCCAAATTCGATGTTCACGGCCATATTTGTTCTGCATACGTTTAAAAATTTCCTGTTTATCCTCGTCGCCAATTGTAGAGTTTAATATGCGTATCTAAACAACGGATTAAACCGGATTACACCGCGGTCCTTAATTCTCCGACTCCATACTCTCTTCTTCTTTGTTCCTATCCTATAATAGTCTTTCTTATATACCGGCATACATTACACACGGTGTCTTATGTATCAGAAGCCTGGGGGGCAGAACCTCTTATACGTTCCTGACAGAGAACTGTGGCTTTCTCGAGAAGTTGCTTCCAGGTGATATGGTTATAGCTAACCGCGGATTTACGATTTCTTAAAGGATTGAAGGAAGCAAAATTGGAGATACCAGCATTTACAAAGGGGAAGAGTCAGCTGGACCCAGTAGATGTGGAAAATACAAGGGGTATAGCCAATTTACGAATCCACGTGGAAAGGGTAATTGGACTTTTTAGAACAAAATATACAATCTTAGAAGGTACATTGCCAACAGAATATTTAGCTTTTAACCCAGATGGGCTGGTGGAGCGCCAGATCTCACTTATTGACCGTATTGTGAGAATCTGCGCAGCATTAGTCAATTTCTGTCCACCTATTCTTGGTTTTCACCTGACGACAGAGCCCTTTCCAAATATGGGCATCCGCCATAGTTGTGTCCCTCAGTGTGCGAAAGTTATGTTAATCGCAACGCATCTTTGTTGACCTTCTCCTGGTTTTTGTGGAATGTTTCGCTTCCATCATGGATTTAGCGGAAGGTGAAGCTGAAGACGACTTGAAGACCGTTCTTTTAATATTCCTGTGTTGTCAGATGACGCTAAGGCTTTAGACAAGCAAGTAAAGGGACGATATATCGAAAAGATATCAGTCGTAGGCGTTGACCCTGTCAGTATTCCTTATGAGCAGTTTGACTCCAAGTGTTTGGCCAAATAGAAGCGACTGATTTGCTTGGATATTTCGTCCTAGAGACAAGCTTTTATACAAGACAGCAGTTTAAAGCCTACAAGATGGTGGCGATTATCAAACAATTCTTAGCCCAACTGGGTGGCTTACTGGTGATATATTACAACAGGCTCAAGTGCTGCTACAGAAAGAAAATTCAGCAATCGAAGGACTGCAGCAGCCCACTCTAGGCCCAGCACATAACTTTGATGTTGTTTCTGGGGAATTTGTGCAAATTCTGCATACCGGAAGTAATCACTGGGTTTGTGCGAGCTCGATCAGATGTTTGCCTGGCCATGTAAATCTCTATGGCAGCCTCTACCATGATGCCATTTCCCAAGAAGTGGAAGACCAGACAAATGACTTGCTCGGTGGGACACTGGCTAGTCTACAGTTTGTTTCTGTGCAACAGCAAATAAATGGAAGTGACTGTGGCGTTTTTGCCATTGCCTTTACCACATGCATTGCTTTGGGAATAAATCCAAGCCATGTGACATTTGACATTCAAGGAATGCGTTCACATTTAGTTGCATGTTTTACGACAGAAAAAATGAGCATTTTTCCATGTTTTTGAGTCTTACCAATTCTGTTTAATTAAGGTGTGAGATATTTTTCTTTGGCATAACAATAAAACTATAAGCTTTTATAAGTTTCCCAAATTAATATTGTGTGGCTCTAGAAAATGTCCATACTCACCCAATGGAGGGTCAATGGAAATTCAAAGGGGGAGGGTTTTACAAAATCCAAAATTTATAAGTCAAGGTATGAAGCTTAATTGGGAATTTCAGGGAGGGAGAGAGGGTTCAAAATGGTAAAACCTTCCATATTGGAGGTATGGATATTTTCTGTAACCACATGCACATTTTACTTCAGGGCTAATGTATGTGAACATCGCATAATTTCTAGGAATTACTACTCAACAAGGGTTAAATGGGTCTCACCAAGTGAAAAGTTCAGGTCAACAATATTTGTTTATTTTGGTCATTATTTCAAAATACTAAATGTTCCAAACAAAGGTCTTTTAATTTCAGTCTACTAGTTTTAGTTGAGAGACATTGATGGGCTCCTGACTGTAAAGATTAGTTAAAAGTCAAAAGACAATACATATTTACTGATTATTCCCTTTGTTAATATGAACTGTCTGTTTTGTTGTGATGTGCATGTAACAATGAATTATCATGTTGCAGGGCTTGGAAAAACTTGAATACCAGCTTTCCCTGCAAACAAGCAGCTCTCAAATTTCAAAAACTTTATCATCATTTAATGAGCTATAAATACCCTTTTCTTGTTGAAGAATGATATGCTAAGTATAGAAAACAGGTGTTTCAAAGAGCTTGCGACTGAAAAGATTAATCAAAAGGAATTATCAAGGGCATAAATTATCAAGGGCAGAACAAACCCTTACAATTTGGTCTATCGTAAGGATCATAGTATCTGGAGTTTTTCTGCGGTTGGAAGAGAGAAAATTTGTGGGCATTGTTCCTTTTAGAATGGTTTACTTTCGTTTCAACAAACCAATAACTCTCTCACAGGGATTCTCACATTTGCAATGCCCCTTGTTCGCTCCACATCTACAGGATCTAACTGTGACTTTCCCTTAGTAAATGCTGGGATTATTAACTTGGCTTGTTTCAGCCCAACGCTATCACAAATAGTAAATCCCCGATCAGCCCTGACCATGTCACCGGCAAGTAGATTTTCAAAAAATCCACAATTCTCAGTCAGGTACTTGTCAGAGGTGCGGCCACCCCAAGCCTCAGACGCAAACAGACAGTTCCTTGTGGAGTAATTCCAATAAGAATAATTACTGTGTTATGGTGCTTATAATTGGAAAAAGTCTGTGCCCTAGCAAGTAAGTTTGTTGGCCTATCAATAAACACCTCAAAGCAGTCATTTATTACTGTGACCTGCTTACCAAAGGCATACTGAAAGGACATGGGCCTTGTCCTTCAGAGTCTTTCCCTGTCTGGCCGAAAAAACCAGGGGAGACAGTCGGGCATCCATCACCATTATCCACGATGAAAAGATCCTTGAAACTGTGGATATTGAAACCACAAACCAGCAAACTAGGTCTTGAAAGGGAACGTTTAGCCGCAGCTTGATGAGCACCATGATAAATTCCTGAAATCTGTTCGGGGATTGTGTGCGGCGGGTAATGTACTTGGCAATATGCTAAAACGCCACCTTGAGTATTCCCCAAGAAGGCATTCCGGTGTAAAATCGAACTTTTTCGTCCGTATCAAAAAATTCTTTATCCGGTGCCTTGTACCCACTTTGCCTAGCATTCAGAAGGTAGTCAAATTCTTCGGTTTGTGTTTTGGCGTCCAGTTTTGTCACTACTGACACGCAAGAAGCGGTGATCGTTTCACTCTGTTCTTCTGTTTGTTTCCACATTCACTGTTATCGCAGTTTACACGAGGGAAGCAGTGTCTGTCACACTTTGTTCGCCACTCGCACAAGGCTTATCTAGCATCGTTGCTTTGCTCTTTTCTTCGCTCTCTGAAGTTGACGTCCTTGGTGGAGCGGTAAAGTCTGTGTCAGTTATACGCTCTCCGCTTCCATCGATAAATTTTCTCTTCTTGGCTGCCTCTTGTTCTTGCCGCTCGATCGCACTCTTCCTTCGGGCCTTCGCTCGCTCACTCCTCTGAGCAGCGGTGTCTGCATCTTTTTTCTTGTACTCTTTCTTGGTTGAATGACGTGTTGGAATCCAATCTTTACTGAACCTGTCCCAGTTTTCTGCAGGCCTGCCAGAAACGAAGTGACGATTACAAACGCGCTCGTTCTGCAAAACGTTCTTTGTTTTCAGGTCAGCACGACCTATCGCGGAGATCCAAAGATTTCTCTTCTCTTGGGTTAACTCTTGATTAGTGATAATAGCAGGTACAGAATAAAAACCAGTGCTATCTCGACCACTTTTGCCTCCACAATTGGCAATAATTAATACAAAGAACCATGAAGCTTTCTCGCATGCACTCTTTCTCATGCTACTTTTTGTTTACACCTGAGGGACACAATCATGGCGGATACCAACGGCTGTCAACTTAGGGGTCACGTGGGTGAGAACCAAGAATTGTACCCTTTGATTAAGGAGACCATTAAGTTATAATTACCTTTAAAGCTCGTAGATATAAGGGACTGACCACCATATATGGGGAGTGCTGGGCTGGAGAAGGTACTCTCACTTTTCAGAATTTTTTTCCACGCCCCACTTGCTGATTTTCCTATAGATTTTGGCTCAATCTTTTCATACCCCGGATGTTATTCTTTGTAATATTTTTGAGAGGTTTGAGGCATAAAACAGCATTAGTAAATCAACATTTTAGAAAATGCTCTCGAGTTTTTGCACCCCTGCATAGTTGAGCTTTCAAAAATCCTATAGTCTAAAATATTTTTCTGAAAAAGAATTTAAACTTCATGTGGTTTTTCTCCAACACAGTCATTTATTTAATCGCTTCGCCGAACGGCAGGGACACCGCAACAGCTTGCGCCAATCACTGCGGGCCCAGTAAACCCACCCATCCCATCCCAGGGGAGGACATCCATCACACAGTAATTTCGTGCGTGGGAAATTAACGCCTCCTGCCTCTAACCCTACAGGAGATGGGACCTACATTTATTCGTCCCTATCCGAGAAGACTAGAATATCTAACCATTTCTTGATGTTACAGAAAGGTAACAAATTCTTCTCAATTATTTTAAGAACCTGAGTGTTGGTCCGGCCGGGGCTCGTACCCTCGACCTCCCGCACAACAGTCCAGCGCTCTATCCATTGAGCTAACCGGAAGGCGTTAATTGATCCCGGCAGGTAGTTGACCCTCTAATTAATGACTGGTCCCTATTGGCTGGTTTTTGATAGGCCTGAGCAAGCAAATTTTGACCTAAGGACCATAAGGAGGTTCTAAATGATAGGACTCACAATTTTTGCTTTCTATTATATGAACAATATATAATACTTTATATTTTTTGTAACAAAAGGAACTTACTGTGTGCAGATGTTAGAGGCTCATTTCTCTCTATAATTTTCTACTTGTGGCTTGAATGTGTACATTATGATACTTTTGCAAAAACACAGGCAAAATGGTTAGCCTTTCATTGCAAGAAACCATTTAGCACTAACAGTTTTGAATTCCAGTAATATTTTTCAACCATTATATTTAGGATAAAAAAAAAATGTCATCAAAGCACATTCTACAAAAATATGTCTGATTTACACCCACTTTTATGAATTTCAAGTTATACCTAAAGGCGGTCATGTGAAATTGTTCCAAGTTGAAGGAAACAAACTGGTTTTTTTATTCCTGAGACAAGTTGCCAGGTGAGTTCTCATGGTTGAAACATCAAACCTTACATGAATTGGATCAATTCCAAAGACTAGACAAGCAGCAAAGGCGATAGCAAAAATATCACAATCACTACCGTTACTTTGCTGCTGAACTGAAGCAGGGACTGGGGACAATAATCTACCTCATGCTATCATCAGCATATAATGCAATTGAGGTGATGGTGGAACGTGTGACCAAGTTAATGTCACTACCTTAGAGCAGCTTCGTTCAAACATCATGAAGATAGCACCTGGCTATCGGCCATCTCCTGGTCCTAGGAATGTTACCCATCTCGTCAAGTGTCCAGTACCTGCTGCTTGCAATCCACTAACTTCCTGCATCTGTCGCCTCAACACATCACCAAGCGACGACTCGCACTCCTCCAATAACAAGCGTCTAGTCTCAGCACTGATCACAAACTGAAATGAATCCTGTATCTGCCATTCGGGGAACACTGACAGGCTCTGCTCTCGTTATGAAAAAGGATTTAATTTAATTGCCGGATTGTTTTACCAGTGTGTTGAAGGGAGATCTAACCTACTATTAAGTGTTCATTGCTATCTTTATCATTTCTTTCCTTGTTCTGCTTTGGTAATTTTTTTATTATCACTACCGACATATAAAATGGTTTGTTATAACAGCAGTACCTTTTATCTTAATGTTTATTTTTACGCTGTTGGAATTTTTGCCTACTTGGGCTTTCAAATTGAATTTGGTGATTTTCGTGTTGTGCATGACTAGTCGAGGAAAAGGCATAAAGTATCTCATTAGCATCGCAGTCTTTTATATTCAAACTCTGGACTTCGTGGTATTGAGTTCCAACGTCTGGCCTCCAAAACTCATTCCAGCTCAGAGTTACTCGAGCAGCTACTGGAACTTGCATTTTCCTTCACTTCCATGTGATTTACCTTCCCTTTTCAATCCTGTTGGCAAGTTTGCGTTTATTGTTCTTCTTCCAATCGGTTGCTTGGTACTTGTGGGTGTCTACTTTATCATTATGCTGAGCTAGAACAAGGTTCGTCCCTAGGAAGGACGCATGGACAACGTTCACTTTAAATGCCGCAAAAGTGCCTTTTTCTGTTTAAGTTTCACTTACTTTCCAGTTGTAAAGCAAACCCTCTCCATTTTACGCTCACTTCGAAATGACCGTGATATTCTATACATGCCAACTTCTCCTTGGATAGAATACACCTCTGTTACTTACAGAACATTGTCAGCTCTTGGGTTTGTCACCGTAGCTGTCTACGTGATTGGGTTCCCTTTGCTTCTCACCTCACTCATGTTTTTCTTCTTTCGCAAAAGAAACAGTATGAACCCTGAAGAAGTTCAGAAACTTGACACGTGGCTTGGTCCTGCTTATTTTCCTTACAAATCAAGGTATCAGCAGTACTTTGAGATCGTAATGCTACTCCGTGGCCTGGTATTGGCCATTGCGTTGTCCATAATTTCTTCTTCCTCTTCTTTACAAACCCTAGTTGTTTGGTTAATTCTCGTGGGCTTTGCCATAATTCATATAAGTTTGCAGCCCTATAATAATCGTCCCTTTCACAAGTTTGCATCTGAAAACGTTTTTGAGCCTGTTGTTTTGTTGGTGATTTCCATGTCTTTTATCCTGTTGAGGTTTTCGGCCTTGGAAAGCTGCATAAGTAATACAGCAGCTTATGCGTGAATTGTAATTGTTGTAAATTCTTGCATCTTTTTCCTATCAATGGGCATTATTTTCTACCGTCTTATTGTAATTAGGAATGCCAAGTCGTGAGGGTGCTCTTCTGGGAATGGCAGAGATGGTAGAGGTGGGTGGTGAGAATGAAGAAAGAACCAACTTGCTGACCATGAACAGCCGACATGCGGAGGGACACTCAGTCAATAACATCGACTGAATTCCTGTCTATCAACTCCCATGATAATTATCGTACAAGTACAGGAAAGATTACATTGTTACGTTTTTACGTTTAGCTCAGCATTTACTTGAAAGACATATCGTGACGCCTGCTCTCTTGGGAAATATTATCCTGCGTGCTTGTTTTAAATTTTTTAAACACTCAGCTCTATACTAAGTTTGATGTTTCTTAAAAGCTTCTATTAAAACTGTTTCTGCAATGTGGAAGTTACAGTATTCAAGGCCAAGCTCGTATCTCAAATTTTCCGAAGTGTCCTACTCTCAGTTCGTTTCGACAAGCGGCCTACCTGTGAAGGTCTGACAGGCTCATAAGACATTTCCTCTACATTTTTAAAATGATCCAATGAAGGTAATCTTTCCCAACTTTTTCTCTGGTTGCTCGTGAGTTAAGATGTCTTCGGAAGGTCACAATTCTATTTTGTTAAATTGTATGAAGAAACGTCATCTTATTAAAGGAATTTTGTTGGCAAATTTATTTTGCGTATCGAAGTGCAGAGTTATGAGTTTGCAAATCATGTTTAACTTCTCTGCAATTCTTATTTACACTTGTTTCTAAGTGACGCCGTCTCTGCGAAAATTCCCCGCACGGGCCGTTCTTGGAGCTCAACTATCACAGGTTTCGAAACTACAGTGACTTGACGTAAGCAATGTTTGTCTTTTTAAAGGCTTAATAAAAAATAACCCACTCTTCAACTCTATTTATAGATTACATTGGACGATAAAATTTGCAAAATACTTCAACCTAAGCCATTATTCTAATAAAACCTGATAACAAAAGCTATTGTGATTTGTTCACCCCCCACCGTTCACACCCTAAGTTTAGTGTAAGAAGAAGACTAGCCGTATATGAGAACGATCCTTCGCAGTAAAGCACTATTTGAGCAATAGTGAAAATCAGACCTGAAAAAAATTTCAGGCCTGTACGGGATTCGAACCACTGACCTCTGCGATACTAGTGCAGCGCTCTACCAATTGAGCTAACAAGCCAACTGGGAGCAGGCCATCAAATTAATTAATCCTAATCATTAAATTAAGTAATCCCGTACAGGCCTGAAATTTTTTTCAGGTCTGAGTTTCACTATTGCTCAAATAGTGCTTTACCGCGAAGGATCGTTCTCATATACGTCTCATAACCGCAGTTCACACATATGTTTCATATGTTTGTTGTTGTTTGAGTTATCATCTACGGGTTTATATAGAATTAATTTGATGGCCTGCTCCCAGTTGGCTTGTTAGCTCAAATGGTAGAGCGCTGCACTAGTATCGCAGAGGTCAGTGGTTCGAATCCCGTACAGGCCTGAAATGTTTTTTTCTTTTTTTTTTTTTTCAGGTCTGATTTTCACTATTGCTCAAATAGTGCTTTACTGCGAAGGATCGTTCTCATATACACCGCACATATGTTTTCATATGTTTGTTGTTGTTTGATTTATCATCTACGGGTTTATGTCGAATTAATTTGATGGCCTGCTCCCAGTTGGCTTGTTAGCTCAATTGGTAGAGCGCTGCACTAGTATCGCAGAGGTCAGTGGTTCGAATCCCGTACAGGCCTGAAATTTTTTTTTTTTTCAGGTCTGATTTTCACTATTGCTCAAATAGTGCTTTACTGCGAAGGATCGTTCTCATATACGTCTCATAACCGCAGTTCACACATATGTTTCATATGTTTGTTGTTGTTTGATTTATCATCTACGGGTTTATGTCGAATTAATTTGATGGCTTGCTCCCAGTTGGCTTGTTAGCTCAATTGGTAGAGCGCTGCACTAGTAACGCAGAGGTCAGTGGTTCGAATCCCGTACAGGCCTGAAATTTTTTTCAGGTCTGATTTTCACTATTGCTCAAATAGTGCTTTACTGCGAAGGATCGTTCTCATATACGTCTCATAACCGCAGTTCACACATATGTTTCATAAGAAGACTAGCCTTCACAATTTTTAGTCCTCATTTCCCTCTCGGACAAGATACAAGCCACTTATTCTGAAACTCCTGCTTCTTCCTTTCAGTTTAACTATTTCTTTAGGTCTCACTTAAATTGAAACCAAAGCAGTGAGGTGGAACAAAAGATACTAATTGCCTGAAATGACCAAGGGTCACCTAGCAAACAGCAAGGTTGACAACACTCATTTGAATAACCTATTCCGGGTTTCCATTATTCTCCTTTAAATAATCTTTCTTTACGAATCCTTCTTCCCTTTCCCTTGTTCTGTTTCGTTTCAATCATTCTCTAGAGTTCAACAAAGAATTAAAGTGAAAAGTATTGAGAGAAACACCGCCCAGAGCTGTAAATTCACTTCTGCACCAGACTTCCTTTTTAACGCATTACTTCAGTTCTGAATTTACATATGATGTCGAGCGCCCAAAATAGCACTAATTGTACCAATCTTGGCATGCAGACATCCGGCACGTTACTGTGTAAATAAAAGGAACACTGTGCCAAGGATACTGCTAGAAAGCTGGAAACATGGCCTGTTTCGGAACTCAGCATAAAGCCCCTCAGGTCAAAAGTACCAAATGTCCGTTTCAGTATGGGAAGTACATGACAATATTCCTGAGCATTGCTTTTTACCGAATAGTTCTTTTCCAAGGTGGACGAGCTCAAACATTGTGGCCTCGAGATAGTTATGGTGAGTGCAAAAGGATATTTGATTGGCTGATTATGAAACCAGTATCACGTATAGCGTCTGCCGCAAATATATAATATTCCTCACCAAGCCTATATCCACCGACTGTTGATCCGATTTAACTCAAATTTGATTGACGACGGAGGAATGCTATGTTAATTTGTAGTACTTGGCATAAACTTTGGGTCATTTCACACCAGTAAACAAACCGCAAAAATCAAAGGATATGTTGGTTAATTTCGAAACGCGTAGCTCGTGTACATTCTTGTCATATTTGTTCCATTCCTTTTTTAATAATTGTTCCTTCGTTAGTAAATTATTATTACTTAATAAGTTTTTTTTTAAATCAGATTCATTTAAGCACATGCACTAGACATTATATTTCGTATTTCATTGCTATTAGTTGCTGCTGATAATACCAAATTTTTGTCTGTTATCTACGAATCATTTGCTGTCAACGAGTTACCTACTATCGTTAGTAGCTAGACCAAAAGAAGTCTTTCTTTATTTTACATTTAAGATATTTTCCCTTTTTGGTCTGTAACACTGGTTTATTTCTCGCTTTCAACCACACAAATTCAACTACAACCGTCAATCATAACCTCACAGTCTTTAATCTGTACTTCGCACTTTTCATCCGTGATTGTAAACCGATCCCCTCACTTTTATTTGTAATTTTGATCAGCTACTGCATTTAATTAAACCGTGATTTCTACTATGCGTTCGAACTGTCTTCTCCGCTTCACTAGTAACCTTTGGAGGTTACAATGGTATGACCAATTACATGTTTCATCTGTTGCATTCGTGTTAAATTTCAAAGCTTTCAAATCCGTTTAGCGCCTAATCTGCTTATGGGCCAATTTTGTCCAGTATTTATGTGAAAAAAATATTTTTCGGCGGTGCGTTTGAAGAGTAGTCCACTTAGGCCATAATTGGTCAAGTCGCGACACACTGTCCGGACTTGTAAAATATTTGTGCTAACATAATTTTTTTTCTAAAAAAGCAGCTTCTTCGTTAGTGAGAAAAGGCCCTTACTGAAATGTAAATAGCATTTTATATGATATAGCAGATCTTCAGTAAACTTTCTTGTTTTGAGGTACAAACGGCTCTCGGCTACACATTTTTTAGTTAGTAAAACGTTTCAGAGATAAGCACACAAAAGTTAGAGTAAAAAAGTTCCACTGCCTTTCTTACTTCCTTTTAAGGTCACTGTCAACAAATTAGGGTGCCCTCCAGAAAAATCGTCCTACACGCGTTACTTAACTAGAAACCATGGAAAGCTATAAAGCCCTGTAAAGCTTATAATCTTATCACTCAGCAGATAATAGGATGAAGAATTGTATGAGCCTTTTTTGATATTCCAATTGGTTCTCGAGAAAACCTATTTTGAACTAGGACCGTAGGAAATACTTCGGTTGTTGGAACGCGCCGAGAAGTCACACTCTGTTTTGTGCATGAGTGAGTGGAATAATAGAATGTGAACGGTGGTTGGTGGTAGGATCCACTCCACATATTTTTGTGAGGGAAAACCCCACCTGGATGAAAAAAATGTAATTTGTCCAAAACGTTACCTACACATATTTCTTCTGTGGGAGATGTGGCCCCTTTTAGCCGCGTTTAACTAAGCAACACATTCCTCAGACATGTTAAGGGACTTACAAAACGAGCGACCGAATATTACTTCTGGGTTCCAGAGGATGAAGAGTTGTGATATATGATCCTATCATGCAGCCTTTTTATTAAAATATATGCACAAGCACACGTAGACATCCGATAGTTTATAGTCTGTCCACATGTTCGATACTGTGGGAATTTTATGAGGAAATGTGTCGTGTTGTGTCAATTTCAAAGGTCTCGTTTAACTATTGTTCCGGCCAAATAAAACAATAAATTGCAAGGCATAAATTTGTCAGAGTATTGGACAACCCTCAGTCTGCCTACATGCTCTGCAGGGGATGTGGAACTAAGGAAAGGAGAGGCTCTCATCTCCCCCTCCCCCTTTCCTGAAGAGCCTGTAGGCAGGATAATTGTCTTAAATGGGTTTAATGACTAAAAGATGGGAATGTGCTTACGGCGCGCGAACAGAGCAGGTAAACCACAGCTCACGAGTGCAGACTCATAAGAGCAATTCAAATACACCATAGCAAAGTGTTGCATGCAGAGGAAAAACACTTAAAAAAACCTGTGCTCAACCACGTTTAGCACAAACCTATCAAGTGACAGTGAGGGTGAGGATGACATTGAAATAACAAAAGTTTCAACTGGTACTGTTGACAACTTCGGTCCCCTCGCGGAGCTTGGCAATTCAGACTACGATGTCACTGGTGACATAAGAGCACCCGATACCGCATCAAAGTTTCTAACTCTACCCAGAGCTGAACATTGCAAACCTTCGATTAATGGTGCACTTGCTTAATGCGAACCTGCACATATTGAATTGTCACCAGTTAGCCATTAAGTAGAGTCACCAATGAATACAGTATTTTGTCTCTGACAGAGTAAACAACTTCTGCTGGATTCATTGATAAAAAATAGTTATGGGTTGTTTTCAGCTTCAATCTTTCATTTACACTTCCTAAGTAAGATGTTGCCCACTTACTGTACTCTCCAAGGCAGCATTTGTGATAGAAATCGGGCATTCATATAAAACAAGGAAGTCTGGTGTAGCATGAATGTAGGATAGGGAAGGTTGTGCTACATTAGTATGGTAGACAACAACACAAATAGAAGCATCGATTCTACTCGCTCGATGTCTAAAATGTCCCGGTCCCTTCGCTAGAGGTCTTGAGTCCTGCTAGGCGATTTCAATTTCTTTCTCTGAGATGTTCATCTCAACTTCTAAACACTTCCGTAACAGCTCAGGATACTTTCGATCCAGATAGTTTGGCTCGTAAAGATCTGTTAATATTGGTGGTATGCTGCGAATTTTTAAAATAAACTGATTGTAATACGAATCGATTAAACTCAGCAATGCAGCCTTTCCTTCACATTGACTCAGCGACATTTTCTCCGCTGAAACGGCGGGATACGTCATGTGTGCTTCTCTATTAACAGTTCGAGCTTTATTGGAGTTTCCATCTTTACCACCGAAGGACTCAATCTTGCTTTCAAGACTTTCTTTCATCATTTTCGCCGTGAAGAAATCAATATTCTTAGCTCTTGCATGGGTGCCCTTGCTGACATAAGTAGGAAGGAGCTATGAACACTTAATTTGCGAACAGGCTAGTGTTCCGTATATCGTGTCCAACATTCTTTGTAAAAAAAGCATTAGCGATGTGAGAACATGACTCAGCCAAACCTGCCTTGCAGCCTAAACAATATGCAGAAGGAATTCTTCCATCTTGTCTAGCTATGATCAACTCAGTCTTTAAGAGTGACGAATTTTAGCGCAAACTACGTGTTTCTCCGAGACTAATTTTCCCTTTACTGAAATAGCAAACATGACTGCTCTGTCGGAGGTAAACACTCCGGATCAAACTCTACATTCGGTCATGTTAAAACGTTGACTGCGGACTGCGGACTACGGACTGCGGACTGTGGACTACGGACTGCGGACTGCGGACTGCGGACTGTGGACTGTGGACTGTGGACTGCGGACTGCGGACTGCGGACTGCGGACTGCGGACTGCGGACTGCTGAATGCAGACTGCAGACTATGCAGACTGTGCAGACCGAGCAGACGGAGGAAATTTTTGTTACTTACTAATTACCACTTTGATACAGTACAACCATGATTCGGGGAATATCGTCGAATAATTCCCGAGACAAAGTCGAGGGGATTATTTGACAATATTCACCGAACCTGAGGCGAATAATTGTTTTAGTATAACTTCAAAGCTGAACAACAGAGAAATTTCTAAAATCATAACATTTTAGTAACATTTATTAACATTTTATCTTAACATTTTATAGAAGATTTATTTAGCTTCGCCAACCGGCAGGGACACCGCAACAGCTTGCGCCAATCACTGCGGGCCCAGTAAACCCACCCATCCCACCCCAGGGGAGGACATCCATCACACAGTAATCTCGTGTGTGGGAGATTAACGTCTCCTACCCCAACCCTGCAGGAGACGGGACCTCCATTTATTCGTCCCTATCCGAGAAGACTAGAATATCTAGCCATTTCTTGATGTTATAGAAAGGCAGCAAATTCTTCTCAATTATTTTAAGACCCTGAGTGTTGGTCCGGCCGGGGCTCGAACCTTCGACCTCCCGCACAACAGTCTAGTGCTCTATCCATTGAGCTAACCGGGAGGCGGTTAGCTCAATGGATATAGTGTCATGCAAGGAACCGCTCGACCAATCAGACTGCTGGAGACTCTTTGCTCAGCTCTGAAATTATACTAAATGTATATATATACATATATATGTATATATGTATATATATATATATATATATATATATAACTGCAGACAGTACCGTTTCGGCCTTCTGGGCCTCATCAGTGCAGTGCTAATGCTAGGATGGAGGAGAACCAATATGGTCACCCCAAACGATCCAACCTTTGTGGTATCGTCTAAGCCATGCCAGAGTGCTCAAACTAGAGTACACTAGTTTGTATATATATATATATATATATATATATATATATACAAATATGTATATATATATATATATACATATATGTATATATATATATGTATATATATATATATATACATATATATATATGCACTTAGCCTTCGGGCGAAGCTCATCACCTTAGTTGTGATTTGAGCACTCTCGCATGGCAACATGCCTGCACTTGGTCCCACAAGTGTAGCGCCCAGGCAATGGTTTATTCCAGAGCTTGGCCCAGTGTCTGCACTGCACTGATGAGACCAACATAGGTCGAAACAGTGTGCACTGTCTGCAGTTATATATATATATATATATATATATATATATATATGTATATATATATATGTATATATATATATATATGTAACTAACTGCAGACAGTACTGTTTCGGCCTTCTGGGCCTCATCAGTGCAGTGCTAATGCTAGGATGGGGGAGAACCGAGACGGTCACCCCAAACGACCCAACCTTTGTGGTATCGTCTAAGCCTTAATTTTTGCTGAAAAGCGTCACTAACAGGAGCTTCCACGAAATGTACGAATCAATGTTTCATCTTTATGGCAATGTCCTATCAGAAAAATGGCGTGCTAGTGTATGGGCGCGATCCTATTTCCCAGTAAAGTCGATTTCAGCTTGCAGCATCTTTAGTTCCTGTAAATTTCTTTAGACCGTGTTTTGAAGATCCTGCTAATTATTTGCTTCATCCATGCAGCCCATTTCTTACCTCTAAATCAGAGTCACTGGTTTCCAAACAGATTACATCTTCAAGACAGTAATAAAGAGTTAACACAAGTACATGACAAAACTAAAATTCATCTCAACACAGGGGGAAATTAAAATACAACCTACGCTTGCCGATCTCCATCTTACCACGTGCTCGATAAATTTGAGCTCAGGATTTCGTCTGAATTGCTTCTAGGTAACTTGAACACAAAATAACCTGGTAAAACTACGTCACGTGGTGTCCAAAATATTGGACAACGTTCCAACTTTAACTAAAGAGTAAGGAAAAGGTGAAAATCAGAGTTAGAAAAAAGTAAAAAACAAAAAACAAACACAAAAAAGAAACAAAAAAAAAATCAAAGAAAAAGAAAATACAAAAACAATTTAACAATTTGCACGGTCTGCATGGTCTGCAGTCTGCAGTCTGCGTTTTGACATGACCGCTCTACATCTGGGATGTTGACTGGATCAATACCGATTCACTCGATATTCTAAGACAACGCCGCTTTCCAAGAAACGTAGTATATTTCGATAGTTCAGGTGCAGAGATTTCTTTTCTATGAAATGAAAACACTACAGAAATGGCCTCGCTTTTCATATATTTCACACTTTAGAGGGGCACACTAATGGCGGACAAAATATTTGCATATGTCAGTGACGTCACGTGAAAGGGAAGAATTCACTTTCCAGTTTTAGTGCCAATGTAAATTGAAGTCCACATGGCGTTGTCTCACGAAATTAATAGTTATTACCAGCCACAGTTCAGATATAAATCGAATAAATTTTACCAAGGGTTCAAGTCATAGTTGTTTCTAAAAATATGCAGGCCGCTTGTAACACACTACCTACACTATAGGGGTTTCTTTAATTAAGACGAGGGCCGAATAGCAGCAAATGGCGCGTGGCGGATGGAAAAATGTAATCGGCTCCTGTTTTTGATCAGTATTTTTCCATCTGCAGTTTTTCATCCGCCATTCGCCATCAGCTAATATCTAATCTGCGTTTTATAGCCAAGAAAAAAGGTCTGAAAGTTTTGCATGTGTGAAAGTCGGCTTTTTCTTTTTTCCACGCACCTGAAAAAAACTAAAACAATTATTGCTCAATAACCCGATCGCACTAAGAAGCTCCCTCAAGGCTGCTTTAGCACTCATTACAACCATCCATCAAGATCGGCTTTGAAAATGCATGAACCCCACGAGTAACCAGAACACAGTCATGTTGAAATATCAATAACTTCTGGCCGGTAGTTCAGTTTCCGGCGCTTAAACTGGTTTCTCCTAGTTTTTGATACTTTTCATGAGAGTCTGGGACTTGATCATAAAAAAAGAATAACGTTTATCATTCTGTCTAGCGAACTTAACTCATAACTATGTCAGGAAAACAATACACCAAACAAACTTTCCTCCTGTTCTCACAACATCCTGCATGGTTTATTATGCTGGTAAACCGATAGAAATTGTGACTTACTGCTTCAGTAACCAGTATTCTGATAAAATTTCCCATGAAAACTGAAACCGTTTCCAGGTGTTATTCAATTGTTGAAATGCGATACAAATTTCAAGCTTCTTAAGGAATCTTTTTACTTTTAAAGTCAAAATAAGAAAAGTTGTTTCTTACATCAAATAATATTTGAATCAGTTATCATCTCGAGAATCTGATTATCCCGCATCCAGTTCGTTAAAAATTGGGGTAGATTGAAAGGAGTCTCAATGGGACAGATAATTATTTGTCGTCAAAGCGGGGAGGGGGACATTGGGAGATTTTAATTTGTAAGGTCCCCACGCTCCCCTAACTCCTCCCACCCTCGTTGGAAGTTAATCAGCAATCTATTTCTTTTTAGGCACACCTTTCATTCTATTGGCGGCAGATGATCCCCCCGGACGTCCCCCCCCCTGAAATATCTCTGGCAAAATCCTCTATGCCTCGCCCCCCCTTCGTCTTAGGCCATAAAAAACAAATAGCCCTCATCGTTTCTGAAATAACTAACTAATCAATACTTGACACGTTTGCCAACAGACTTGCAGTTCTTCCTGCGTTACGAAGGAGAAGACTGTTTGCGACGTGTTTTCGTCAATTCACGCCTTTTGAACCGCCCCTTCCCCCCCCCCCTCACCCCTTCCCATTCACACGTTCGCCTCAGGCTATAAGAAACAAATAGTCCTCAAGAATCCCTCCCTCACCTTTTCGTTCCTGAAATAACGAAAATACTCAGTACTTGACCTTTGCCAACAGACTTGCAGTTCTTCCTGCGTTACGAAGGAGAAGACTGTTTGCGACGTATATTCAACCACGGAACTTTTCCAATCTACACTTATGACACCTCTTTCACGCCTGAGCAAGAAAGTAAAGTTCTTTTAGACATTTACGCCTTTACAAATGGCAAGCAATGGTATAACAACAGTGGATGGAACGGTTCAACAGAACACTGTTCCTGGTATGGAATCACGTGCCACGGCAATTCATACATCAAGTCCATTGTGCTGCCCTTTAACAACTTAGATGGCCATCTCCCTTCCAATTTGTGGAAAATAAGAAACCTATTTTCTTTGTGCACGCCTGGTAACCCAAACCTTCAGGGACGACTCGGGGACTTCTTGTTTGGAAATATGAGTTCACTGCTGGCCTTTGTCATATGTGCTTCCTCAGTCTCTGGCCAGATCCCTGAGGATATTGCCAACCTGACAAATCTTCAGACCTTTATAGCCCTTCCTATGCACAGGGGTGGCCTCACAGGACAACTGCCACGAGAATTGGGAAGTATGAGAGAATTACGGATGCTCCAGCTCGGCGGAAATAACTTAACTGGACAAATACCAAGAAGTATTTCCAAACTGAAAAAGCTTTATGATTTTAACTTACGAAACACCCATGGGATGATATCAGGAAACCTTTCCGACATATTTGCAATCTCTTCGTTGGCATCTGTCTACATTTCTGGGGTAAATTTAATAGGAGAGATCCCCCGAAAGTTTCCTCCATACTTAGCAGGCCTCTTATTGCCAGGAAATAATATATCCGGTAAGCTCCCAGAAACTTTTTCAAACAACAGTGCGCTGCAAGAAGTTAATCTAGCAAACAATCATCTAACGGGAGATATTCCAGGCCATCTGCTTTTAAAATCACTTGATATTTTAGATCTATCGCAAAACCGGTTTACGTCAATCAATGAAGGCAAGCCATGGCCAAAAGATGACAAAGGAAGCATTAACTTATACCTTTCGTTGGCCGAGAATAGAGACTTGGCAATTGATTTTCAAAGTTTCCTGGGACTTTTTGAGGACACAGAGACCCTATCTGTCATAAATGTAAGCTACTGTGGTATAGAAAGTCCTATTTTGCCAAACCTGTTCTACCTCCAAAGATTGTCCACTATCGATTTAAGTGGCAATAAACTTTATGGAGAGATACCAGATATTTTCGAAGATAGATCAGTGCTATCCTACCTTGATATCTCTCTCAATAACTTATCAGGTTCTCTACCAGGAGGGGCACAAAGTTTCATTGCTCTTCAATACTTGGATATTTCTGGAAATCCTTACATGAAGAAAGGAACAAGCATATCGGCCGATGTCTTTCAGCCAGACTTCTCAAGAATGATCAAGCAACATCAAGAAGACAACTTTACTTGTCCCGAAGGGCGCTTTACGTTCAATAATGGCCGTATTCGGTTAGATCCCACATTTTATGAATACAAGTATTGTATCTGTGACGCTGGTTTTTACGGAGACACTGGACTTTGCAAATCATGTTTGGACGGAGGGACTTGCAACAAAGTTGTTGTCAGTACCTTGGAAGATATCCGCCCAAACATCATGAGGATAGCTCCTGGCTACTGGCCCTCACCTAGCACTAAGAACGTAACTCATTTCGTCAGGTGTCCAGTACCAGCTGCTTGCAATCCAATGGCCTCTTGCACCTGTCACCTTGTCAAATTACCTAATGACCCGCTCTCATCTCACGCTAAACGCTTATTACCAACTTTAATTACAACATGCAATCAATCCTGCATCTGTCATCCAGGAAACACTGACAGGTTCTGCTCCCGATGTAAAAAAGGATTCTATAAGATTGGTGGATTGTGCTACCAGTGTGTAAAGGGAGATCTCACCTACTACTATGTGTTCATTCCTTTCTTTGCTATTTCTTTTCTTGTTCTGCTTTGGTCATTTTTTTATTTCAGCGTGCGACCTATGAAATGGTTTGTTGTAACAGCATTACATTTTCTATTAATGTTAATCTTTATGCTTTTAGAATTTTTACCCACTTGGGCTTTCAAGTTGAATTTAGTGGTTTTCGTGTTGTGCATGAGTAGTCGAGGAAAAGGCACAAAGTCTCTAGTCAGCATTGCCGTGTTTTACATTCAAACCCTGGACTTCATGGTATCGAGCTCAAACGTTTGGCCTCCAAAAATCGTTGCAGCTCAAAGCTTCTTGAGCAGCTACTGGAATTTGTATTTCCCTTCACTTTCATGCGATTTACCTTCCCTTTTCAATCCGGTTGGCAAGTTTGCGTTTATTCTTCTTCTTCCAATTGGTTGCTTGGCTATGGTCGGTGTCTATTTTATAATTATGCAAGGCTATGACAAGGTTCGTCCTCAGGAACGACGCATGGAAAACGTTCACTTTAAATGTCGTCAAAGCGCCTTTTTCTGCTTAAGTTTTACTTATTTTCCAGTTGTTAAGCAAACCCTCTCCATCTTACGCCCATGCCAAGCTGACCGTAATATTCTGTATATGCCAGCTTCTCCTTGGATTGAATGCACATCTGATACTTACAGAATACTTTCAGCTCTTGGTTTCGTCTCTCTGGCGGTCTACGTCATTGGGTTTCCCTTGCTTCTGGCCTCGCTCTTATTTTTCTTCTTTAGGAAAAGAATTGATATGAGCCTTGAGGATCGTACAAAACTTGACACGTGGCTTGGTCCTGCATATTTACCTTACAAACCAAGGTATCAGCAGTATTTTGAGCTCGTCATGCTTCTCCGTCGCTTATTACTCGCCATTGCATTGTCCACGATTTCATCTTCCACTTCTTTACAATCCTTTGTTGTCTGGATAATTCTGGTCGGCTTTGCAATTATTCATCTGTGTTTGCATCCTTATGATGATGTTCCTCATTTCAGGTTTGCCTCTGAAAATCTTTTCGAGCCTCTGGTTTTGCTGGCGCTGTCCATGTCTTTTATGCTGTTGAGGTTCTCGGCCTTGGAAAGCTCCATAAGTGATACAACAGCTTACGTTTGGATCGTAGTGATTGTTAATTCTTGCTTCCTGTTATCATTAATTATCACTATTTTCTACCGGCTTGTTTTAACTAGGCAGACTAGTGGAGAGTTACGCATGTGCCCTTTTGTCGACGGAAGAAATGGTAGGGGCCATAGGTGCCAGGAAAGAGACAATTTACTTTCTGTTAACTAAAGACGACGGATATACGTTGAAGGAGGGTAACTTTGCCTATGGTATTATTTTAGAAAAAATTGATTATTCCATTACATAGGTGTTGTTTATATTTATGAAAAATCAACTCCTAAATGTCTTTCCCTATCTTGGCCCAAAGCAAGGTAGATTGGTACCATGCAAGGATGCTACGTGACTTAAGAACTTATCAAGTAGACAGTGGTTTAGCTTTTTGATATTTTGACCATTGTGATGACGAATATCGCTGTTGATAAGAGTATATACCATGCTTAACCACAATATTTTACCACAATACCGATGTCAATTAAACGATTCTCAGTGCGTGACCATTACCTGACATGTTGACGCGAGCAACTTTGTTCGTACTCTCATCGAGAAACGGCAAATTGGCTGATCAGATTGCGACGTCGCAGCCGATTGTATTAAAAAATCTGATAGAACACTGTTTTAGAACGGACTTATTTTGTAGCTCAGAATTCTTTAAAATCGTTCTATACATGTACTTATATACGTGGTCTGTTAATGGCCTGTTATATACGTGGCCTGGTAGGGCCTACCTTCGTGTTTCACGGCCTGTCCAGAAAGTTTCACGTGTTTACGCTTGTAGTTGAGAGGTTGCAATCGGCAATCGTAACTTTAAGTCTACTTTTTTTTTAGCTACTCTGATTTCATTTGAAACTGATTTTTTTGTGTCTTAAGAAACGTCTTGCCGAAGGAACCTAAGCAGTCATATGACTCTTGAATAGATCGATCTTAGTAACAAATGCCATCTGATTTAGGTTTATTTTAAACGACTGAGAAACCTTTATCAAATCCAAAAGATGTATTAAATTTTGATATCCGTTTTATTCAATTTTATATTGTCTCAGTTAGAAAAACCCTGGTTGCTGTTATTGAGTCAGTTATTCGTGTAGCTTTTTACCTTGTATCTTTGAGGCATTGGTAAGTGCAGACGGGAGGGGGAGGGGAAGGGATGTAAAGGTGTATTCCAGTTGCTCGATAGATTAAACGTTTTTGATGTACAAGTGTAAAGGAAAATTGTTTTCTTTTCGACGTTTCATATCCCTATTCTTGAAGAATTATGTATCATCCTTAGAAAACTAATGACTACAAATAGTTTTTTTTTCCATGGTTTAATTTTATTATTAAGGTGGCGAATAGTCTAATTTACATTTCTTTACCAAACTTTCTAGAGCTTTGAAAAGGCAATCGAGACACGTGAAATGAATATTGTGTTTATCTCTTCTGGTGTGTTACGTTCATTTTTCTTTCACCAGATGTAGTCTTTGCATAACCGTCATATAAAACTTTGATTTACATTAAGTTACATTCGAGAGTATTATGATGCATTAAAGACAAGTTAAAGTAAATCCTTTAAAGCTTGGTCCCAGTCCAATCTTTTTCCCTCCTGTTAGTCAAGCGACCGTTCCGAGTTTAATTTACGCAGATGGCTCATTCAGGCAAGCAGTTTACTCTCCCAACCGAAAACTTATCGTCACGTAAGATCTCCCCATCGGCGTTGCACGTGAATGCCGCCTTGGGTTCAAATTATGGATTATTGCCGTCCATGTTTCCGCTCTTCGAGTGCACAAACCTTAGCCTTTAATTGAGCTATACTGAAATGCTGTTATACACCTTATTCTTTTTTGCTTTAAGGAAGCGTGTAGTAAGCTTTTTTGAAGGCGTGGCTTGTATCAACACTGAAAGGGCGATCTGAAAGGATAAGAACCGAGTAAACGCATCTTTTAACTTCTGGCAAAATAGAATTGGGTGAGCCAGAGTATTTCAGTGGAAAAGTTCGACATAATCTATACTTTGGATCGCTGTCCCTCAAAGCTGTAAAGCCAAATAACGAAAGAAGATAATTGCAAACAATCAGATCCTTTACTCTCATTTTATGGACAATAAATAGGTGAAACTTTCTTCTTCGGTCGCAAATTATTGCACCATAAAATTACTCTTGCCTAAGTCCGTTCAGCGACACATTTTCTTGTTTCTGAAGAGCGATTAACACTCCATGATCTTAGTGGAGAATGTTTGCCTTTGAGATAATTTTTTTTCAACGTTTCCAGGGACTGCCCAAAAAAAAAGAAACTGGTTCGATGAGGTATTCCCTCGTCCTCTGCTTTGTTGGCTGAAGCTTATGCGTTCCTCTTTGTGCATAAACAAAAGAGAGTGATTTTGTTTTTGGTAGCCTTCATCAATTGTTAGTAAAACGCTTCTGCAAGAATTCATTACCTAAAATAGCTAGCTAACCATACCACAAGGGTACAAAACAGTTCTTTCATTGTTATGACTCACGTTTAACTCGGCATTTATTTAAAAGACATGTCTAGACGATTGTTCTTTAGTGAAAATGTTATACTACGCGTTTGTATTTAAAAACTCAGTTGTATTGAAATTGT
Organism: Stylophora pistillata; assembly: GCF_964205215.1. Lineage (NCBI taxonomy): Eukaryota > Metazoa > Cnidaria > Anthozoa > Scleractinia > Pocilloporidae > Stylophora > Stylophora pistillata. The sequence goes on along the minus strand of NC_142522.1, from coordinate 6,621,812 downwards.
TTCGGTAACGTGGAAGTTATCGTTTACGGCACACGAGGGATTATTATATTCCGAGGAGAGGTGTTACATTGCGAAATTAGTGGAAGGGGGTATTGGTTATCGCATTCAAGGCCAAGCTCGTATCTCTATCCAAATTCTCCGAAGTGTTCTATTCTCAGTTCGTTTCGACAAGCGAACCTCTGAAGGTCTGGCATGGTAATAAAACATTTCCTCTATCTCATTAGAATGATCCAAGGTAATCTTGCCCAAATAATCCTGTATCTTTCATTCAGGGAACACTGACAGGTTCTGTTCTCGTTGTGAGAAAGGATTTTATAAAACTGCCGGATTGTGTTACCCCTGTGTGAAGGGAAGTCTCACCTACTACTTCGCGTTTATTCTTATCTTTAGCATTCCTTTCCTTGTTCTGCTTTGGTCATTTTTTATTTCCACTTGCGACCTATAAAATGGTTTGTGATAACAGCGGTACATTTCATCTTGATGTTAATCTTCATGTTGTTGGAATTTTTGCCTACTTGTGGGTTTTCAAATTGAATTTGATGATTTTTGTGTTGTGAATGACTAGTCGAGGAAAAGGCACAAAGTCTCTCATTACCATCGCAGTCTTTTATATTCAAACCCTGGACTTCATGGTGTCGAGTTCCAACGTTTGGCCTCCAAAAATCATTGCAGCTCAGAGTTACTTGAGATTTATCTTCCCTTTTCAATCGTGTTGGCAATTTTGCGTTTATTCTTCTTCTTCCAATCTGTTGCTTGGTACTTGTGGGTGTCTACTTTATCATTATGCTGAGCTAGAACAAGGTTCGTCCCGAGGAAGGACGCATGGGAAACGTTCACTTTAAATACCGCAAAAGTGCCTTTTTCTGTTTAAGTTTTACTTACTTTTCAGTTGAAAGCAGACCCTCTCCACTTTACAGCCATATCGAAATGACCGTAATATTCTATACTTGCTAACTTCTCCTTGGATAGAATACACCTCTTTTACTTACAGAACATTGTCAGCTCTTGGTTTTGTCTTCGTAGTTGTCTACGTGATTGGGTTCCTTTTGCTTCTCGCCTCATTCATGTTTTTCTTCTTTCGCAAAAGAAACAGTATGAACCCTGACAAAGTTCAGAAGCTTGACACGGGGCTTGGTCCTGCTTATTTGCCTTACAAATCAAGGTATCAGCAGTACTTTGAGATCGTAATGCTACTCCGTCGCGTGTTACTGGCCATTGCGTTGTCCATAATTTCTTCTTCCTCTTCTCCACAAGCCCTAGTTGTTTGGTTAACTCTCGTGGGCTTTGCCGTAATTCATATAACTTTGAAGCCCTATAATGATCATCCCTTTCACAAGTTTGCATCTGAAAACGTTTTTGAGCCTGTTGTCTTGTTGGTGATTTCCATTTCTTTCATCCTGTTGAGGTTTTCGGCCAAGGAAAGCTGCATAAGTAATACAGCAGCTTATGCGTGGATTGTAATTGTTGTAAATTCTTGCATCTTTTTCCTGTTAATGGGCATTATTTTCTGCCGTCTTATTGTTAGTAGGAATGCCAAGTCGTGAGGGTGCTCTTCTGTGAATGGCAGAGGTGGTAGAGGTGGGTGGTGAGAATGAAGAAAGAACCAACTTGCTGTCCATGAACAGCCGACATGCGGAGGGACACTCAGTCAATAACATCGACTGAGTTCCTGTCTATCAACTCGCATGATACTTATCGTACAAGTACAGGAAATATTACATTGTTACGTTTCACGTTTAGCTCAGCATTTACTCAGTTGAAGGACGTATCGTGACGCTAGCTCTCTAGGGAAATATTAGCCTGCATGTTTGCTTAATTTTTTAGGCACTCAGCTGTATACTAAGTTTGATGTATGTTAAGCTTGTGTTAACTTTGTTTCTGCAATGTGGAAGTTACGGTATTCAAGGCCAAGCTCGTATCTCAAATTTTCCGAAGTGTCCTACTCTTAGTTCGTTTCGACAAGCGGCCTACCTGTGAAGGTCTGGCAGGCTAATAAAACATTTCCTCTACATTATTAAAATGATCCAAAGTAATCTTTTCCAACTTTTTCTCTGGTTGCCCGGGAATTAAGATGTCTCCGGAAGGTCACAATTTTATTTTGCTGAATTGTATATATCAAGAAACTTTGTCCTATCAAAGGAATTTTGTGGGCAAACGTATTTTGTATATGGACGTGCAGAATTATTGGTTTGCAAATCATGTTTAACTTCTCTGCAATTCCTATTTACATTTGTTTCTAAGTGACGCCATCTAGCAAAAATTCCCCACCACGGGTCATTCTTGGTGCTCAACTATTAGAGGTTTCGAAACTACAGTGATTTGACGTACGCAATGTTTGTCCTTTTATAGACTAGATAAAAAATAACCCACTCTTCAACTCTATTTATAGATCCCAGTGGACTATAAAATTAGCAAAATACCTCAAACTAAACAATTAATCTAATAAAACCTGAAAAAAAAAAAAGCTATTGGGATTTGTTTACCCCCCTCAGTTCTCATTCTCAGGTTAGTGTCAGAGAAGACCAGCTTTCACAATTTTTAGTGCTCATTTCCATCGCGAACAAGATACAAGCCGCTAATTCTGAAACTCCTGCCTCTTACTTTCAGTTTAAGTGTTTCTTTGGGTCTCACTTGATTTGAAACCAGATTAGTGAGGTAGAAACTAATTGCCTGAAATGACCAAGGGTCAGCTAGCAAACAGTAAGGTTGAGAACACTCATTTGAATAACCTATTCGGGGCTACATTATTCTCCTTTAAATAACCTTTTTTTTTGTGAATCCTTCCTCCCTTTGTCTCGTTCTATTTAGTTTTAATCCTTTTCTAGAGTTCAAAAAAGAATAAAAGTAAGAGTTGAGAGAAACACTGCCCAGAGGAATAAATTCACTTCCGCACTAGACTTCCTTTTTAACGCATTATTTCCGTTCTGATTTTACATATGATGTCGAGCGCCCGAAATAGCACTAATTGCATTAATCTTGGCAAGCAGCCATCCGGTACGTAACTGTGTAAATAAAAGGAACACTGTGCCAAGGATACTCTTAGAAAGCTGGAAACATGGCCTGTTTCGGAACTCAGCATGAAGCCACTCTGATCGAAAGTACCAATTGTCTGCTTCAGTATGGGAAGTACATGATTGTTTACTTGAGCATCGCTTTTTACCAAATCGTTCTTTTGCAAGGTGGACAAGCTAAAGCTTTGTGGCCTCAAGATACTTATGGTGAGTACAAAGGATATTTGTAATCAGAACGCTTGGGCAAGCAGCTCGGCAAACACTCAAATCGTCTGATTGTGAAACCAGTATCAAATATGGCGTCTGCCGTAAATATATAATTAAGCTTACCAAGCCTATATCCACCGACTGTTGATCCGGTTTAACTTAAATTTATTTGACGACGGAGGAAAGCTATGCTAATTTGTAGTTGTCAGTGGCACAAAATGAAATGAATAAAAAAATAGAAAAAAGATCCAAGGATCTGTGAGGACAAATGTTTGCTTCTTCTGTTGCATCCACATTAAAATTTCACAGTTGTCAAATTCAGTCAGTATCTGATCTGCTTGTTAGTCGATTTTGTCCAGTTTTTATTCGGAACAACTTTTTTCCATCGGTGTATTTGAAGATCCGTCCACTTCAGCCAAAATTGATCAAGTCGCCACAAACAATCCGCACTTGTAAAATCTTTGTCATGACAGAAAATTTGTCTCAATAAACAACTTTTTCACTAGAGCGAAAAGGCCCTTACTGAAATGTATACAGCATTTTACACGATGTAGACGATCTTTAGTAAACTTACCTGTTTTGGGGTAGAAACGGCTCTCTGCTACGAATTTTTTAATGAGGTAAACGCTTTAGAGATAACCACACAAAATATTTTAGGTGAGAGCAAAAGAATTCCATGGCCTTCCTTACGTCTTTTTTAGGTTACTGTCAACAAAAAAAAGGGGTGCCCTCAGGAAAAATCGTCCTAAACGCGCAACTTAAGAAGAAAGCATGGAAAATTATAAATCACTGTAGAGCTTATAAAGCATAGATTCTGAAAATAACGAACGTTTTGAGAGTTTCTATTTTGGTAGGCGCTCGCAAGCCTTTAAAGACAAAACTGACGTCGTACGTTTTGAACATCAGTCTCGGTGTTACCGTGGAATCCAAGCACACTGGATTGTGTCACTTAGCAGATAATAGGCTAAAAAACAGTGTGAGGCTTTTTCGATATTCCGAGGAGTTCCCGAGAAAGTCTATGTTGAAGTTGGACATTACAAAATACTTCGGTTGTGATCACACGCCGGGAAGTGAAACACCCTTTTGCCCCTGATATCTGACGAATATTCCGGCCAAGTTTCATCAAAATCTGAGAAAAATACATACCCTATTAATTCGTATAAGTAGAGGTATCTCGCATAAAAACGAACCTCGAGTTTTCGGCCTCCAAAGAAATTCACAATTTTTGCACCTGTCACGCAAGAAATCATGTATATGGTAAATTCATGGCCATGACCTCTTGCGTGACAGCGGCACAACGAATCGTATAGCAATTTTTATGGCTATTGTCTCCATGTATTAAAATTTGATTTCTCGTTTACACCCGAACAAGAAAGAGAAGTTCTCCTTGACCTTTACACATCTACGAATGGCCAGCAATGGTACGACAATACAGAATGGAACAGCTCAAAATCCCACTGTTCCTGGTATGGTATCACATGTTACAACAATTCATATGTAAGAAGCATTGTGCTGGCTTACAACAACTTGGATGGTGTTCTTCCTTCCAATCTGTGGAAGATACGCAACTTGTTGTCGCTTTGCACTCCTGGTAACTCAAGACTCCGAGGACGCATTGGTGACTTTTTATTTGGAAATATGAGCAGTCTGCTGTCGATCGTTCTCAATGCAGCCTCTATATCTGGGGAGATTCCGAAGGACATCGTAAAACTAACAAATCTGAACAATTTCCCAGGCTGTATAATGAACGGGGAGGGCTTTACTGGCAACTTATCAGAAGACATTGGGAATATGACAGAGTTAAGAGTGCTGTGTCTCAGGGGGGAATAAATTAACTGGTCGAATACCTAGCAGCATATCCAGATTACAAAGACTTTGGTATCTTGACCTCCGAAACACTCCTGGTCTCATGTGGGGAGATCTGAATGACCTCTTTGCGATCCCTGCCTTGACACAACTTTTTGTTTCAGGCGTTAGTCTAACAGGACATTTACCAAATACACTGCCACCTAACATGGGCTATCTAGTTCTGCCGGGAAACAACATTTCGGGCAATTTTTTTCAAAACATTCCGAAAACGCACCGCGTGGATATTCTTAATTTCGCCAAGAATAAGCTCACAGGAGACATTCCTGGCGAGTTACTCATTTACCCGCCTTCCATGATTGATTTGTCACAGAATAAGTTTTCCTCAATAAACAAAGGAAGGCCATGGTCTACCATGGTCAAATTAAACAGAACTGTAAAATCCTTCCTTTCGCTTGCGGGAAATAGGAATTTAGCAGTTAACATTTCAAGCTTTATGGAGCTCTTCTCGAGGAAGCCCGACTTCCACCCAAGTCCATCTGTTCTAAATCTCAGCTTTTGCGATATTGAGAGTCCCCTACCTGCAAATGTGCTTTACTTCGAGGACATGTCCACTTGTGATTTACGAGGTAACAGGTTTTACGGGGCCATACCATCTTTTATGGAGGACTTTTCGTATTTAACCTACTTTGACGTCTCCTCAAATAACTTGTCGGGTAGCCTTCCGGCAGGTATTCGGAATTTAATCACTCTCCAGTATTTGGATATTTCTGGAAATCTCTCCATGCGTGAAGGAAACAGCGTATCGATCACTGCCTTTCGTCCTGACTTTTTAAGGATGGTCAGACCACTTGAAGGCGACAATTTTTCATGTCCCGAAGGACACCTAACGTTTAACAATGGTCGCATTCGCTTGGATCCTACATTTTACAAGTACAGATATTGCATTTGTGATCCAAATTTTTACGGAGACAACGGACTATGCAAATCTTGTATGGATGGTGGAACGTGTGACCAAGTCACTGCTACAGTCCAAGGGGACCTTCGTCCAAACGTTATGAAGATAGCTCCTGGCTATTGGCCATCCCCTGATCCTAGGAATGTTACACATCTCGTCAAGTGCCTAGTACCTGCTGCGTGTAATCCAATGGCTTCCTGCACCTGTCGGCTTAACACATCCCTTAGCGACGACTCGTACTCCTCCAATAACAAACGTTTAGTGTCAACTCTGATCACAAAATGAAATGAATCCTGTATCTGCCATTCGGGTAACACTGACAGGTTCTGCTCTCGTTGTGAGGAAGGATTTTATAAGATTTCCGGAATGTGCTACCAGTGCGTGAAGGGAGATCTCACCTACTATTACGTGTTTATTCCTATCTTTGCCATTTCTTTCCTTGTTCTGCTTTGGTCATTTTTTTATTTCAACTTGCGGCCCATCAAATGGTTTGTTGTAACAGCAATACATTTCCTATTACTGTTGATCTTTATGCTTTTAGAATTTTTGCCTACTTGGGTTTTCAAATTGAACCTGGTGGTCTTTGTGTTGTGTTTGACTAGTCGAGGGAAAGGTACAAAGTCTCTCATCAGCATTGCAGTTTTCTATATACAAACCATGGATTTCATGGTATCGAGCTCCAACATGTGGCCTCGAAAAATCGTCGCAGCTGAAAACTACTTGAGCAGTTACTGGAATTTGTATTTTCCATCACTTTCGTGCGATTTCCCTTCTCTTTTCAATCCTATTGGCAAGTTTGCTTTTATTCTTCTTCTTCCAATTGGCTGCATGGCAACTGTGGGTGTCTACTTTATCATCATGTTGGTCTACAATAAGATGCGTCAGACAGAACGACGCATGGAAAACGTTCACTTTAAATGCCGTCAAAGTGCATTTTTCTGTTTAAGTTTCAGCTACTTCCCTATTGTAAAGCAAACTCTCTCCATTTTACGCCCATGCCGAAATGACCGTGACATTCTATACATGCCAATTTCTCCTTGGATTGAATGTACATCCGATACCTACAGAGCACTATCAGCTCTTGGTGTCGTCTCCGTGGCGATCTACGTGATTGGGTTTCCTTTGCTTCTCAACTCACTCATGTTCATCTTCTTTCGAAAAAGAAACAAAATGAGCTCTGACGATCGTAAGAAACTTGACACGTGGCTTGGTCCTGCATATTTGCCTTACAAACCAATGTATCAGCAGTACTTTGAGCTCGTCATGCTTCTCCGTCGCGTATTGCTTGCCATTGCGTTGTCCACGATTTCGTCATCCTCTACTCTACAAACCTTTGTTGTCTGGGTAATTCTCGTGTTTCGCTATTATTCATCTATGTTTGCATCCTTATAACGATTCTCATTCTAAGTTTGCTTCTGAAAACTTTTACGAGCCTCTCGTCTTGTTGGCGCTGTCCATGTCTTTCATCCTGTTGAGGTTCTCGTTTGTGGAAAGCTCCATGACGTATTCAGCAGCTTATGTCTGGGTTGTAATGATTGTCAATTCTTGTGTACTACTGTTTCTTGTCGGCACAATTTTTTTTCCGTCTGGCTACAAGTGGGAATGGAGACAAAAATCGAAGGAATGATAGAAGCAGTGATGATGAAGAAAGAAGAAATTTGTTGTCCATTAACAGTTCAAGGAGGAGATACGTTGAAGTCGATAACATTGCTTAGACATTTGTCCAGACAACCTTGAGTACCATACATACTCAACCTTGAGTACATACCAAGGTTGAGTATGTACTCAACCTTGAGTACATACCATACATACTCAACCTTGAGTACATACCGTACCATACATACCATACCATACTGACAAATAGTGCTTTTCGCGTGCGCCGATTGGCCAGTTCGGATGTGACTGGCAAACACTATCTTGAGGCCAACTAGGACAGTTTAGTGCCACAACGAGGACTAACATAAAACTTGACGCTTACGTTAAAAAAGTTTTACTTTCAAGTTGTTTTAGATTCTAATACTACAACTAATGATAATCGTTAACCTTATTTGCATGATAAGCAGGCCAAGGGTGGCGTAATAGATGAGCGGAAACTTCAAGTAGTGAACAATACTATTAGCTGAAGGCTCCACCGAGTTTCTTTAGCTCAGTAAAATAATGTAGACAACCACGCGTAACTTTCGAGGAAATTTCCCTCCATCTTTTACCTTGAGTAAACACCAACCACATATGGACTTAGGTCATGGTGATATACTGCGGCAAAGTACTAGAACGCACTAATATTCGTGTTGTGGCTCAAATGCGTTTTTAAAAGCAGGTTCGGAAAGTTGTTTCCCATATTTAGTAACTGCCAAGTTCATTGTAAATACTACTCGAAATTTCAAAGGTTGTAAAATTTAATCTTTTGCTTTGATTAATTACTTTTATCAATGCACATTACATCTTTGGTTGTGGAGCACCTGTAAACCAGCGAAAGCTAAGCGTGTTTCTCCACGCCAGATAAAGTATGTATGTACGTAGGACATTCTGCTAATGTAGGAAATTCTGGACGCATGTACTACAGCTTAAAGCTTTGTCCCAGTATTGTAAACTTCTAGAGGTTGTGAAGTTGGATATTAAAACTCAGGTTTGTCCTAAGTTGGTTCTCTATTCTTTAAGTTAAGTTGAAACGTACTCTACATTCAGGATCCTTCACAATTTACACCTCTAATCCGTACTCGTGAACTCTTCATTTTCTTTTCGCAGGCCCCTCTGGAGCTAACGTAAAACCCGTTTGTTTCTGTAGCCTTTCGTCTGGCTGGGGCTAAAGCAATATTTTTCCTTTTCCCGTCTGAAAACACTCTAGCCCAATAGTACGCAATTTACCGTCAGTTTCTCTACACAGCCAGAGAAAGGTTTTGGCCACAGTTATCAAAAGCCCAAAATAGGACCGACCACCTAAGAGAGCCTGAGTAGAGATTGCTTTTTAATGTTTTTAATGTTTGGAGTGACACTCAGAAAATGAAGCAGTCACACCCCCCCCCCCCCTCTCCATTGATGAGGATGCGTTGAATTCACGTAGATCACACGTTACAAGGAGTAATGGTTGATTTAATAAATTCAAGATTCAGCACTTAAACTTTAAGACCTACAACCATGAAATTTCTTGTTCTTCACAAAACAAAGACCAAAATTAATGCAGAAGTTAAAACAACATAACAATTATACCACCTTAAGATAATATGATAACATAATGGTGAAAGATACACAGAGTTACAAGTTAATTTTGTAGGAACGTGCACCGTATAAACTGGAGCTTGTACGGAGATGCTATCAATAGGGTTTGAGAGGCCTCTTTTTTATTTTATTGTCTACAAATATGCCTGAATACTTTGCGGGATTCTTCTCTTGTCATCATCCTCAGGACTGAACACTGACTGCATATTGTTCAGCAAGCTGATCAAAATCTTTCTCCTGAATAAGCACAGGCAGACAAAAGAATTTGAGTAAAGGCTGATAGTTTCGAAATAAACTGTTTGGGGCTGCGTCGGTGGGAGTAACGAAATAATTTGGATATATCAACAAAGTTGAAATGGTAAATTGGCCACCGTAACGATCACAAAAGCTGACGTTTCGAGCGCTACCCTACGTCGGAGCGAATAGAGGAATCGTGGGTTGTGCGTGCTTTTAAAGACAGAAAATGAAGCTACGTTATTGGTGGAAAGACGTCGTTCCATTTTCTGCCTTTAAAAGCACACACAACCCACAATTCCTCTATTCGCTCCGACGAAGGGCTAACGCTCGAAACGTCGGCTCTTGAAATCGTTACTGTGGCCAATTTACCATTTCAACTTTGTTCGTATATCCACAAGAATTTGAGGTTAATCATTCACTTGGATCCACACTGACCATGAATCAATTTGTGAAAATGAAAAACCTTCCTCTAACAAATTGGTCACTATTCAGGGCTCGACACTAACTTTTCAACTTACTAGCCGAGTGGCTGGTGACAACTTGGATGTTACAACAATTTCAGTTTGTTTTCTAGCCAAACTAGCCAGAGGAAATCGAAAACCACTGGCCAAAACTGAATTTCTACTAGTCTGTGGCTAGTTGGCAACCGTTAGTGTCGAGTCCTGCTATTCCTTCCTTTGTGGCAGCCAAAGAGCCTCTTCAACTTGTGATAGTGCAACGTCTTTATTTTCTTTCTTTGCCACATCCAATTAAATACAAAAAAAAAATAAAAATAATAATAACAATGTTATGATAATAGAAATAAAAAAAACAAACAAAACAACAAAAAATCAAACCAAAAAGGGAAAAAGAGTATGAAAAGTACCTTTTTCAGGAGGTCTTTTGTAAAAGGATGACTGGGATGCCCATCCTTTAACTGCAAAATATATCTTGTTGTTACCTAGAAGAGGCACAGAAAAAGCAAAAAAGGTAGAAGGAAAAAAAAAATGTAATATTAACAACACTGTCTTGTGCAATATTCAAATATCTCCAGTAAATTTTACTTCCTCTGCTCATTCCAAACATAATAACCAGCACACAATGACGTGTATGCATACCTCAGGAGCTTTTCCAAGATGCTGAGATAAAACCACCAAGTTGAGGAGTGTTTCTGGACTACTGCTATCCTGTACAGAGAGAGAGAGGAACCAACACGTAAAAATGTGCTTTTTAAATGCAGAAATTGTTCGTTTTGTTCGTGAGGTAGAAATGGAGAGGGGGTAGTGTACATGGATTCCCACAACTTTTAACTGTTGCTTAAAGAAACTACATTCTAAACTGGCTTCAATTTTGCCTAAAGCTCTATCTACATGTTGATTTTTAATAATTAAAAATAATGGCTTAAAGATACATGTTTATGTAACACTGAAGTAAAAAAGTGTATTTCATTCAAACAGCCCACTCATGAAAATGTTTGATTTCCATTAATACCCAACTGAGGCCTAAATAGAGTATGTTAAACTTTGTAACATACATTTAACCCGCAACAGAACTGGCCCTAAAAGGTTATTAAATTTATTGTATTTTCTATTCATATGTAGTAAACTTGGAGCATCATTCATTGCCCACAATACATTAAGTGTGACTTACTTTGTCTAGTGCATCTTGCAGACAACTCTCTGCATCTTCAAATTTCCCCATGTGCATGTATGCAGTAGCCTGACCATTAAGTAACATGACTGTTGGGGTGTATTTGTCCGAAAGCTCTTGGAAAATGTAGTAGGCATCTTGATATTTCTCCCCTCCCTATGTAAGAGAAAAACACCTTCACTGCAAAAATATATACAACTTTATTGTTGACTCAAAAGAGTTAATTTGACTGCTGAGGGCAGATATAAAGATTCAGGTCAGACAGCCTGACATAAAGCAAGAACAAACTCTTCCATTCACCTACCACAGCAAGATTGAACCAAGCAAGGGAAAGCTGTGTGAGAGTAGCATCATCATCTTGGTCCTGCAGAAGAGTAATTTGATATTTAAATAATATAACAAACCCAAGAAAACACTCCAAGCTCCTCCAAATCAGAAAATTATGACAATGCAACTTAGGGCTAAATACTGCCCCCAAGAAAAAAACTAACAGACAAAGTACAACAACCAACAAAACAAAAATAACCAAAAAGAAAACTCACCTGCATTCTTTTAAGTTCTTTCCTTTGAAACAAAATAACCAAAAGAATGATTAATACACTTTTGCTAGAATTTTCATTTTAAATTATACCGATTTATTCTAAACCTCAAAGATGATCTAAATTAAAATGTAAACGTACTTGGCCAGATCAACTCTATCCATGCTGATGAAAATTTGTTCTGACAGAGCTGAGCTGAAATAGAAAAAAAAAAAAAACCATTATGCAAACATTTGAAGCTGCACACCTTGATATGTTATCGAAAAGCAAACCTACAAATAAAATTGGTTCAATTAATTTTGACCAAGAATTTATTTTGAGTTTTGAAATATGTACAGCTGTACACACATTTGGGGAGTCTTGGGAACTTGCCCAAACACAATGAAGCTTCCAAGACAAAAATGCAAACAGAGAGTAGAGGTTTCTCCTTACCATTCCAATGACTCAGACTGATGAAGGCATCGTAATGCTGATTCAAAATTCTAATTATGAAAAACAAAAGTATTCCTGAGTAGAACCAATACATCTGGACATGTAGATGTACATGTACACATGTAGTCCTTGAAAAAACATGGATTGATGTATTGTTATCTCTTTTAAGGTTGTAAGAATTACAGATTGAAATACTGCAATCACAACTTAAAGAGGCTTGATTGTTACAAAACTTCTCCTCATAAGAACCATGGGGCATGAATAGAAACTATTACACGACTCGGGCAGTCAGAGGGCCAATAACTAAAATCAACCAATCAAAATGCTCTATTGCCGGTCAATATTCGCTCAGTATTGGACCGGGCACTGTCCCAAATGGTCCCGAATGATACACACTTGTGTCCCTTTGAACTTCAGTCGTATAATAAAATTAATCTCTTATTAACCAAGCTTGCTCGGGACCGTACTGGAAGAATATCGGCCCTCGGTCTTTTTTGTACGGACCTCGCTGCACTCGGTCCATACTGTCAAGACCTCGGGCCGATATTCTCCCAGTGCGGCCCTCGCGCTTGGTTAATAAGATATATACAATATGGAGAACTACAATACTGATGTTCCACTGCCAAAGGTCAAAAGCATGAGAAAATCTATGAGATCAATAAGGAGAATTTGAAGGTGGATCTGTACCTGTTCGTTGTAATAAACTGTTGCTGCCATTAACAGATCATAGTCGTTGAGATCACTCGAGTTTAACTTCTTTTCTATGGACTTAAGAGTGGATTCTCTAAATTGAACCAAAGCAAATTGGAAAATAACACTTAGTTAATTTCTACCATAATTGTAATATCCACTAATCTGCAGCAGTAACTATTCTTCTAGAGCAGAAACTAGTCTTTGATTTAAATCTAATCAAAAGCATGTATAAGTAACAATTCTAGATACAATACAGCATACAGTCTACACACATAAATGTATACTTCTAAATAAGCGAGTTTTAGGTCCACACTGTATGTCACAGACTGGAAAAATGAAGTTACGTAACTTAAAGTATAAACCAAGAAAACAAAGTTTATAAAATATTTCTTACATCTCTGGGTTAAAACAGGAAGGGGGGATTTTCAATTCAAACAGACTGTTGACATTAGCAGGCCATAGAGTAAAATATGCCCCACTAAATTGGCCAATCCTAATGCATGAACTAACTGAGAGACAAAATAAATATAATTCATGCACCTGCACCTCATGTAGAGCAGAACTTATGACAATGATTGAAAAAGTAATGAGAAAGAAGACCAGAAAAGATTGTTGAAGTACATGTATGCTTGTATTCTGAGGTTTACAGAACTCAGCTACACTTTAGATCTTACACACTTCTAGTCCACATTAGTTTTAAAGAATTTTCTCTTATCATGAAATTTGTTTTGATTGTGCAAAAAAATCAAATGAATTCTGTACCAATTGTGTGAATTTTCACCGTCACATCACCACAGAAGCCCTGATACATATATTATGGAAGTTAGGGGAAGGAGACATAAAATAAATAAAGCATTTAATTCCCCGTAGAAATTAAGGCGTACTGTAACTTCTCCCTATCATACCCATACGTGATCCAGCAAACAGGTAATGAGAAAACACAGAGTTATCAGGTAAAAGGTGTTAATTTGATCAAACCACCTCCCAGTTGGCTCAATAGGTTACAGCGCCGGACTGTTGTATGGGAGGTCGAGGGTTTGAGCTCCGGCTGGAACAACACTTAAGGTCTTAAAATAACTGAGGAGGATGTGCTACCTTTCTATAATATCAAGAAATGGATAGAAATTCTAAGGACGAATAAACCGTAGGTCCCGTCTCCTGCTTCTATTAATGAGTTAATTTGGTTAGGCAGGGGACCTTAAAGAACCCACTCATGAGATTACTGTGATGTGGTCTGGCCTGTTTACTGGGGATTAGGGGGGTCTGGCCTCATCATTGTTGATGCGGGTTCCACCGTAATTGTCTAAGGCTGTAGTGGTCTCCCTGCCCAAGATAATTAGACAAAGCTTAATAAATAAAATAAATAACAATAAATAGAGTCTGTTCGCATGACGTCATAGCAATGTTCAAAAACGAGGCGCCCCCATCTTGGAGGAGTGATTCTCGAGATGGCGGTCGGTGAATTGAGAAAATATGCGTCTTCGGACAAAGCGATTGTGGATTCCAAGCTTATATTTTCTGCTTATGCCAATTCACTGGAAGGTAGTATTAAGAAAAGGTATGTCGAAAAGATCTCAGTGATCAGCATGAATCATTTGCTCATTCCGGTGCAAAAATGAACTTCGGAATGCCTCCCTCCTGTCAAAGCTTGTGATATTTTGTTATATCTTGTGCTCGAGACCAGCTTCTACACTAAGGATCAATTCAAGGATTTTCGAAGCCTATTTGCCTACAATCAAATGGTTTCTGGTTTTGTTACAAGTGTTCTTGGCCAAATAATCCAAGATAAATTTGTTGTTCTCGCTAAAGCAAGGCATTCGCAAAGGATGAATGAACCCACCTGCAGCTCTGGATCATAACAACCACAGAGAGAACTGTTGTTTCAGTGTATTGTGCTGGATGTATGGCTGGGCTGGGAGAATGCTGTTCTCATATCGCGGGTGTTCTTTTTTAGCTGGAGGTCTGGACAAGATTGACTGGGGAACTTGCATGCACACAGGTAAAATGAACGTGGCTTTTACCTTCTGCAGTAAAACAAGTAGAGTATGCGAGAGTGAAGAATATTAATTTTGCGTCGGCCAAGAAACTAAAAAGTGAACTTGAGAAGTCAATAGAATCTGTCAATTTCTCGAGCACTGAATCAAGTTCTGCAGCTCTTATTCGCTCTCCAGGCTCATTCACCTTTACAGCTTTCCTTTGCATAGCTTCCTGCTCCTCACGTTCTCTTTCGCATTTTCTCCTCTTGGTAATCCTTTGTGCTCTTTCTTGTTGTTGTTGTTCTTTCCTCTCGTCGGATTCCTTTAGTTTGTCGTGCTCCAGATGTAAACTATCTAGGAACCCAGTCTGGGTTTAATCGATCCCATAATTGTGCTGCTTTTCCCAAATGAAAGTGGATACCGCAAACCCGGTCATTTTCTAGAATTTTCTCTGTCAAGTCAGCTCGACCAATGGCAGCTAACCACCGAGTTTGCCTTTGGGTGCACAAAATCTCGGTTTCTTCCCCTTGATTGGTAACAACGTTTGGCACCTGACAAAAGCAAAGCCCTGGATTCTTCTTTTTGTGGTTAGGACAGCCAACGACGAGGCAAAATGATGGCATCCCTCGAGAAATTACGCTTTCGAATAACACAACTTGCCACAAGTGCTATATATTTTCACTCCTCCAGCATGGCGGCCATAAAATTTCTCTGACATCATAGTCATGTGACCGGACACAAGTTTGCTTTCATTCTTCTTCTTCCAATTGGCTGCATGGCAACTGTGGGCGTTTACTTTATCATCGTGTTGGTCTGCAATAAGATGCGTCCGACAGAACGACGCATGGAAAACGTTCACTTTAAATGCCGTCAAAGTGCCTTTTTGTGTTTAAGTTTCAGCTACTTCCCTATTGTAAAGCAAACTCTCTCCATTTTACGCCCCTGCCAAAATGACAGTGATATTCTGTACATGACAATTTCTCCTTAGATTGAATGTGCATCTGATACCTACAGAACTCTATCAGCTCTTAGTTTCGTCTCTGTGGCGATCTACGTGATTGGGTTTCCTTTGCTTCTGGCCTCACTCTTGTTTTTCTTCTTTCGGAAAAGAATCAGTATGAGCCCTGAGGATCGTAAAAAACTTGACACGTGGCTTGGTCCTGCATATTTACCTTCCAAACCAAGGTATCAGAGCTACTTTGAGCCCGTCATGCTTCTCCGTCGCGTATTGCTTGCCGTTGCCTTGTCCATGATTTCGTCTTCCTCTTCTTTACAAACCTTCGTTTGTATAGTATTAAATATATTAACCAGTAGTTTCACTAGCAACCTTTGTGGCTTCCCTTGGTGTTGATGTATGGGATCCCATGAAAATGGGTTCCCACTCCACTGATGAGCAAACTCGTGATCAGTGGGTAAAAAAGGAACAAAGCGTATGCAAGGGTGGGAATGAGTGTGTAAAATGAACATAAAAGTTAGGTGTTAAAATTGAGGGAGCGACTTCTGTAACAACAGCACGCTCCTAAACTCAATTTAAAATTGTAAAAAATATATGTTATATATTATTATTAAAATATAAAAAAAAAATAAATAAATAAATAAGTCAATAAAATCAAAATAAAATAAAATAAAATGAAGTTAAAATATTATCTAAGAGTAACTATTAGAAAGAGGGGGCGAAGTATTTAGGGTTAGGGTTAAATTGCTTATTTTTTATTAGAGTTTTGATTATAGTTAGGGTTAGAGATTTATTAGGGTTAGGGTTAGTGTTAGTTAGGGTTAGGGTTAGGGGTTAGGGTTATATTAGGGTTGGGTTAGGGTTAGGGTTTGGGTGGAGTAAAGGTTAGTAATAGGCAAGGGTTTGCTTAGGGTTTGTTGAATTAGAATTATATTAGGGTTAGGGTTAGTGTTAGTTAGTGTTAGGGTTAGTGTTAGATTAGGTTTAGGGTTAGGGTTAGTGCTAGATTAGGGTTGTAGTGGGTAAGGGTTTGCTAAGGGTTTGTGGAATGGGGTGTCTGTTTTTGACTGTGGGAAGGGAAAGGGGGTTTATAAAATAGGAAAAAAAAAAATTTATATTATTGATGAAATAAAGTATTCTCTTTTAACAATTATTTTTTTGACAGGAGACTGTAGGAATTGGAAGGATATAGGTAGAGGAGGAGGAGTGTTGATCGAGGAGTGGTGAAAGAAGATGCGAAGTGTCTACAAAAGCTGCCCAAAGATGGAGAGAAAAGGAAATCAAACCGGCCGGGTGAGGAGAGAAGGATGCATCGGCACCAAGGCTCCTTATGGTTGTGAGTCGTCAGGGGCAAAGCACAACCGAGCGAGGATGTTTCTAACCTGGTACCAGGTCAATGCCCGACATCCTCGTGCCGAGTCCTTGTTGAAGAAAGCAAGAAAAACTACACAAATATAGTGAGAAATTAGAAAGTGATTGGAACCTATTCCAAAGGAAAAAAAAAAAAAAATATATATATATATATATACAGTTTTGATAATATAGAAGGAGGTAAATATGTATACTAAATAAAGAAAAATTTCAGATATGATAGAAGAGAAAACTTATGTAAACAAATTAAAAGAAAAAAAAAATTTTTTTGAGATATTACGGAGGAAAATCCAATGCTCATGTAGAGAAACAAAGAATGCGGTGCTAATACAGAAGAGAATACCTATGTATATTAAAAGGAAAATAATTAAATGAATAAAAACAAAAAACAAAAATAATAATTTCAAGTGTGTGTACACAGAACGGAAGTGTCACGAAACGGGAATTAGAATTAAGAGGGGAGGTGTGTTATTATTATTTATATGAAGAAAATAAAGATAGATACCTTGAGAAATATGAGAGGGAGCTGCCTTATCCTTAATATCCAAAGGAAAAAATATATTTATAACGAAAAAAGATTTTCGCTACTGGCTCCGTGTCGCCAAATAGCGGAGTTGAGAGATCTTAATCTGGGACGGTCACGTCAGAATGGCGTGATCTTATTGCGTGAGTCTTATGACGTATGGGTAACGCGCGATTGCTCTTGGGAAATTGATGAAGAGTGTTCAATCGATCTTCGTCGCAAAAGGGATTTTGACCCTTGAGATGTCTAGAAAACGAATTATTTCTAAAGATAAAGGAGATAATTGCATGCGTTAGCAGAAGGAATTGAATGGAGACGTCGATGTAAGGTTATCGGACGTTGTTGGAAGAGGGCGAGGACCTGTTGTTGCGATCTTTCGTTCTAATCTGGCTGTGGAAAGTGATTAACTGTTGGGATGCATCGATCCATCTTTGCTGTGAATGGTTCGCCGAAAAGTATGGTGTCGAACGGGGAGTTAAATAAATTAAAGATCGGATAGAGAACAATTATTGTATTGATTTATTTAAATAGAGAATAGCTAGAGTAGATGCATCCAATCTATTAATGTAGACAATAGCTAGAGCAGATGTGACACAATGAATAAAGCATAGGGCATACCAAGAGTTAAGTGGATTAAATTGTTCTGCATACTTTTACAATATAAAATAGATGTTAGTAACAAATAGACAGTTTTTGATGGAGATAGTGCGGAGAAAGCCCCGCAAAAAAGGAAAGGCTATAAGTATACAACGATTATAACAAATTCGAGTTTTGACAAGAATTATGTATAAAAATAAGTGTAATGAGCAAGGTTAAAATACAATTATGAGTTAAAATGCAATAATGAGCTAAGATAGATTACAAAATTCTTTGAGACTATCAAAGAAAAATGTCGAAAGATTATAATGAGGGAAGAATAAGGTAGATTCTTTAATAAACTACCTAAGAATTATATACATAGTGGCTTTAATGGTTAACTACAGTCTCGAAATGGAATTAAAGTGTTAAGGAAAGAACATCAGGGATGTCTTCTCTATATTTATGAGAATTATTGCGATGTAGTTTAAAAATAGCTCAAGGTACATAAATGTATAAGAATGTAATGATCGTGTTGGAATCCATAAACTGTAAAAATTGAAATACAGAAAAAAAAAAAAAATATATATATATATATATATTGTGGGAGGAAAAAGACACGTAAACTACAAGTTCATCCCTACAAGCCTGTTTCGTGGTCGCCCACTCATCAGGGGATGAATCCCCTGATGAGTGGGCGACCACGAAACAGGCTTGTAGGGATGAACTTGTAGTTTACGTGTCTTTTTCCTCCCACAATATATACTTCGCTCTACTTCTATGTATTGAGCACTGTTCTACGAAAATCAAGTCACACTTTATATATATATATACATATATAAGTATATTTTTGATGGCATTAAAATTTATTATTATTTGGTAATTTTCGAGTGTAATAGCTTATTGGTGAGTAGCATGGTGTTCAGTTTGGTGGTGTTGCTGTATGCTTTGGTGAGTTTGGGGATATGCATGTTGTGGTATTTGTATAGGATGTGGCGTACTATTTTGTCTGTTCGTGCATGTTTGTTGTATTTACTCCGGTAGTAGATTGTAGATTGTTTAGTGGATTGGTTTCTTTTGGTGAGTTGTCGTCTTTTGTGACAGTGGTAAGGTAGCCAGGGGTAAGAGTTTTTAGTGATTAGTTTGTTGGGGTAGTCAAGAGCGGTCAGTCGTAGAGAAAAGAGTTTGTGTATAAAGTCGTAATCATCTTTGGTTTTAGACAGTCTGATGTATCGTACAGTTTCAGTCTTGATGATGCCTGTGAAAATGTGTTGTGGGTGATTTGATGAGAAATGGGGGTACATGTATTTGTGATGGGGTTTTTGGTAAATTTGATGGTGAATTTTGTGATATAGTATGGTGTGGTAATTGAGGGAAATTGTGAGGTCTAGGTAGTGAATGGAATGAATATCTATTTTTTTTTTATTTTATTTATTTTACTTCTTTCAATACTAATGGCTAATTACTTAATACATAATATAAAAAAAGTTTTTAATCCATTCTATCCTATCGTATTTTAGTCTATTCAAACCTATGGTCATCAACCCCCCTATTCCTCTTGTTTCATTCACCATCACATTATGTCTATCTCTCCATTAATACTATTATTTTTCTGCTCTTCCCACTTAATATATTCATCCCAAATATTTTTTACCACAAACCCTAATAACATTTTACAGTAATCATGACAAAGAAATCAAGTACCAGAAAGATCAAAAAGAGAAAAATAGATGAAGGTGTACATACCAATCTCTCTAATGATGTGTCAAAGGAAACTACTCCAGGGATTTCAACCGCAGGAACTCCATCAACCCCTCTTCCCTCATATACATCTAAAAGAGAGACAACCAACGAAAAGAAGAAGAAAATTAACAAGAAGAAACATCCTAAAATAAAAAAACACAAGAAAGATAATCAAAAACATAAACCTAAACCTGACCCATCTTTTACGACTAGTATGCATAACTGGAAATGGGAAACTATCAAATCTACCACCTTCTCAAAAAAACCAAAAAAGTCTCTTTTCAAAGTCCACCACCTATCAACTATAATTGAAAAAAACAAAGCCACAATCTACAATCTTCGATCCAGTCTTACTACTACAGGTTTTAAAACCCACAACGGAAACCTTACTTACTCTACTAAAAGCAGCACTCAACTAAACACTACCACTACCATGCAAAGCATCCAATACCTTGAAGGCGAGAATACAGCACTCTTCAATAGGATCAAACAACTTAAAGATGAAGAAAAATCAAAACAACAAAAAAGAATCCAACACCTGAAGAGAATCAAACAAAACCATGGCTATATCCTTCGCAGACGCATCCACTCCATCACCACAAATCTACACAAATTCGTCGATCACCTCCAAACTAGAGTCCATCTTTGGCCACAAGACACAGCTCTCTTACTAGAAAATGAATGCATAACCTCACGCAAATCACAACTATCAGCAGAAAAAGAAAAACTTTCTTCAATCGACATATTCACAATTTCACAAACATCAACCTTTCCCCTGACCTCACAGAACTTTTGAACAAAGGAACCAATTTTATACCAACTACAGATTCTACCACCATACCTAACATAAAGAAAACAATCTCTACAGAAGTCAACTCCGCTCTTAACAACCTAATCTACAAAGGAACCAATCCACTTAAAGCTACAAACCAATCAACCAGAAAGAAAACTACAAGCTTCTACCGCAGATACCGCCCTTATGCAAACAGAAACCCAGTCAAGCTTCTCCGAGAAGAACAAACTAAACCATATTTTAATGTCCACATCATCGATTATGTCCACAACACCTTTTCTTACTCCAAGCAATACCTACAGTCAACCACACACTTACACAACCTTTTTAATCCACAGCACCTCAACATCACACAGTCACACGCATCCCACATCCACAACTTTAACAAACACAATGACATAATTCTTACCAAGACAGACAAAAATATGGGATGGGCCCTTGTGCCCATCACATGGTTTAAAGACGAATACACCAGACAACTTACAGACTCCACCACATACAAACGTATTGACAATTTTGACCTTACCAAGACTATAACAAACTCCAACAAATTACTTAGAAAACTACAAATACGTTTTAACAAACTACTTTCAACCTCAACCGACAAAAAGCTACTTAACACTATTACACAAGACAAACTTCAACTACCTTACATGAAACTCCTACCTAAAGTACATAAACTGACTGATACTGCCTCACCCTCAAACCTTCACAATCTAACAGGACGACCCATTATAACTGCACACAGCTGGACGACTTCTAACCCCTCACGTTTACTTGGTACAGAACTTGACAAAATTATTTTACAACTGAAAGACATTTTTGAAGAACGAAACATTCCCTTTCCGTTAATTTACAACTCAACAGACCTTTTGGACTCATTTCACAACTTTTATGTTGACGATATTGACAATTTTACTTTAACGACTTTTGACTTCACATCACTCTACACCAACATCTCACATTCAGACACCATCCATGCCATCACCACCAGTTGCAAACTATTAAACCTACCAACCTTTTACAGAGACTTTTTACTTAATTTAAACAATTTTATTAACAACCGTAACTTTTTCTTATCAGGACAGGACGTTTACCAACAAATCAAAGGGGTTGCTATGGGCAGCTACCACAGCCGGCAAATCGCTGACCTGGTCTTGCTGCTAGTAGTAGTAGTAGTAGTAGTAGAAACTTTATTAAAGTGTCAAAAAACCGTCTAGCCAGGGAACGAATCCCTTACTAATTTGGGGACACCAATTAGGGGAGAGTATACAAACTAAATACAGTAGTAGATAAAATATCTATAGTTAACTTATTAAGAGATTTATAGTAAAAACACACAGAAGTCAAAATGAACAAAGGCTACAGCCTGCGCAGCCATCATCTAAAAGTTCACTTATATTGAGTTGGCGTATCTTGCTTTTAAATGACGTTAGGGTTGTGACGTCCCTGATACTCTTGGGTAGTTTTGTCCATAGCTTAGGCCCTAAATATCTAATAGAGTGCTTGCCATAGGTGACTGTCTCATACCTAGGTATAGAGAAATCTGCTTGCCGCAGATTGTAATTACTATTTGGTTCTTTAAAGATGTTACTTATATATGCAGGGCACAGTTTATGTTTTACTTTATACATAAGTATGCACAGATCCTGTAAGCGACTATTTAGTAGTGTTGGCAGATCTGCCTTCTCTAATAGTTGTTCATAACTAGAATTATTATCCTTGAAAACCGCTCTAAGTCCTCTTTCTTGTAGTCTTTCAAGCTTTCGAGTGTCACTCGCTTTACAAAAATGCCACACTAGGTGACAGTACGTGAGGAATGGTAATATCGCGCTTTTGAATAATATTAACTTAGATTTCATAGGAATTAAATTACGTAGTCTCATTAGAACACCAATTCTCTGGCTGGCTTTTTTACAAATAGAGATTACATGCTCAGAGAAATTTAGCTTAGAATCTAACACTACTCCTAGAAGTATGATATTATCTTTAGTTTCAATCACAACATCATTCACGCAAATATTGCTGTCATTTTGAGTGGAGCCCAAGTTCAAAACTTGGTACTTTTTGAGGTTTCCCGCCAATAAGTTAGAATTGTACCACGTTGTTGCTAAGTTGGCACTATCCTTTAACTGGGAAGTCACAGCTGCCTGGTCTGCTCCTGCGTGGTAAATTTGATGGTCATCGGCATACATAGACAAGTTCGCTGTTAGGCAGTAGGATAGGTCATTCTGGAAAACATTCCATAACAACGGGCCAAGCGCGGAACCCTGAGGACAGCCACGACTCACGAATCGGCTCGAACTAACATGACAGCCGATCTTTACTTGATATTTCCGTTCATTTAAGTAGCTGTTTAAAAGTTGAATAACGCTTTCCTGAAAACCGTACGCTTCAAGCTTGTTCAGAAGTAGTGGAATTAACTCAGGGAATTAACTTTCTTTTCGGAACACGACACCACTGGACTTTTCCTTTTTTGTAGATACATCGACGACGGATTTTTGTTGACAGACAAAAAGAACATTACAGATATTATTAACCATTTATGCACTACATATCCTTCACAAATCCCAATCACTTTCACTACAAATTGTCATTCCATTCACTACCTAGACCTCACAATTTCCCTCTATTACCACACCATACTATATCACAAAATTCACCATCAAATTTACCAAAAACCCCATCACAAATACATGTACCCCCATTTCTCATCAAATCACCCACAACACATTTTCACAGGCATCATCACGACAGAAACTGTACGATACAGCAGACTGTCTAAAACCAAAGACGATTACGACTTTATACACAAACTCTTTTCTCTACGATTGACCGCTCTTGACTACCCCAACAAACTAATCACTAAAAACTCTTACCCCTGGCTACCTTACCACTGTCACAAAAGACGACAACTCACCAAAAGAAACCAATCCACTAAACAATCTACAATCTACTACCGCAGTAAATACAACAAACATGCACGAACAGACAAAATAGTACGCCACATCCTATACAAATACCACAACATGCATATCCCCAAACTCACCAAAGCATACAGCAACACCACCAAACTGCACACCATGCTACTCACCAATATGCTATTACACTCGAAAATTACCAAATAATAATAAATTTTAATGCCATCAAAAATATACTTATATATGTATATATATATATATATATTTTTTTTTTTTTTCTGTATTTCAATTTTTACAGTTTATGGATTCCAACACGATCATTACATTCTTATACATTTATGTACCTTGAGCTATTTTTAAACTACATCGCAATAATTCTCATAAATATAGAGAAGACATCCCTGATGTTCTTTCCTTAACACTTTAATTCCATTTCGAGACTGTAGTTAACCATTAAAGCCACTATGTATATAATTCTTAGGTAGTTTATTAAAGAATCTACCTTATTCTTCCCTCATTATAATCTTTCGACATTTTTCTTTGATAGTCTCAAAGAATTTTGTAATCTATCTTAGCTCATTATTGCATTTTAACTCATAATTGTATTTTAACCTTGCTCATTACACTTATTTTTATACATAATTCTTGTCAAAACTCGAATTTGTTATAATCGTTGTATACTTATAGCCTTTCCTTTTTTGCGGGGCTTTCTCCGCACTATCTCCATCAAAAACTGTCTATTTGTTACTAACATCTATTTTATATTGTAAAAGTATGCAGAACAATTTAATCCACTTAACTCTTGGTATGCTCTATGCTTTATTTATTGTGTCACATCTACTCTAGCTATTGTCTACATTGATAGATTGGATGCATCTACTCTAGCTATTCTCTACTTAAATAAATCAATACAATAATTGTTCTCTTTCCGATCTTTAATTTATTTCACTCACCGTTCGACATCATACTTTTCAGCGAACCATTCACAGCAAAGATGGATCGATGCATCCCAACAGTTAATCACTTTCCACAGCCAGATTAGAACGAAAGATCTCAACAATAGGTCCTCGCCCTCTTCCAACAACGTCCGATAACCTTACATCGACGTCTCCATTCAATTCCTTCTGCTAACGCACGCAATTATCTCCTTTATCTCTAGAAATAATTCGTTTTCTAGACATTTCGAGGGTCAAAATCCCTTTTACGACGAAGATCGATTGAACACTCTTCATCAATTTCCCAAGAGCAATCGCGCGTTACCCGTACGTCATAAGACTCACGCAATTCGATCACGCCATTCTGACGTGACCGTCCCAGATTAAGATCTCTCAACTCCGCTATTTGGCGACACGGAGCCAGTAGCGAAAATCTTTTTTCGTTATAAATATATTTTTTCCTTTGGATATTAAGGATAAGGCAGCTCCCTCTCATATTTCTCAAGGTATCTATCTTTATTTTCTTCATATAAATAATAATAACACACCTCCCCTCTTAATTCTAATTCCCGTTTCGTGACACTTCCGTTCAGTGTACACACACTTGAAATTATTATTTTTGTTTTTTGTTTTTATTCATTTAATTATTTTCCTTTTAATATACATTGGTATTCTCTTCTGTATTAGCACCGCATTCTGTTTCTCTGCATGAGCATTGCATTCTCTTCCGTAATATCTCAAAAAAAAATTTTTTTTCTTTTAATTTTTTACATAAGTTTTCTCTCCTATCACATATGAAATTTTTCTTTATTTAGTATACATATTTACCTCCCTCTATATTATAAAAACTGTATTTATATATGAATATTTTTTTTTTTTTTCCTTTGGAATAGGTTCCAATCACGTTCTAATTTCTCACTATATTTGTGTAGTTTTTCTTGCTTTCTTCAACAAGGACTCGGCACGAGGATGTCGGGCATTGACCTGGTACCAGGTTAGAAACATCCTCGCTCGGTTGTGCTTTGCCCCTGACGACTCACAACCATAAGGAGCCTTGGTGCCGATGCATCCTTCTCTCCTCACCCGGCCGGTTTGATTTCCTTTTCTCTCCATCTTTGGGCAGCTTTTGTAGACACTTCGCATCTTCTTTCACCACTCCTCGATCAACACTGCTCCTCCTCTACCTATATCCTTCCAATTCCTACAGTCTCCTGTCCATAAAAATAATTGTAAAAGGAGAATACTTTATTTCATCAATAATAATTTTTTTTTTCCCTATTTTATAAACCCCCTTTCCCTTCCTACAGTCAAAAACAGACACCCCATTCCACAAACCCTTAGCAAACCCTTACCTATGACTAACCTTTCCCCACTACAACCCTAATCTAGCACTAACCCTAACCCTAAACCTAATCTAACACTAACCCTAACACTAACTAACACTAACCCTAACCCTAATATAATTCTAATTCAACAAACCCTAAGCAAACCCTTGCCTATTACTAACCTTTACTCCACCCAAACCGTAACCCTAACCCAACCCTAATATAACCCTAACCCTAACCCTAACCCTTACTAACACTAACCCTAACCCTAATAAATCTCTAACCCTAACTACAATCAAAACTCTAATAAAAAATAAGCAATTTAACCCTAACCCTAAATACTTCGCCCCCTCTTTCTAATAGTTACTCTTAGATAATATTTTAACTTCATTTTATTTTATTTTATTTTGATTTTATTTACTTATTTATTTATTTATTTTTTTATATTTTAATAATAATATATAACATATATTTTTTTTACAATTTTAAATTGAGGAGCGTGCTGTTGTTACAGAAGTCGCTCCCTCAATTTTAACACCTAACTTTTATGTTCATTTTACACACTCATTCCCACCCTTGCATACGCTTTGTTCCTTTTTTACCCACTGATCACGAGTTTGCTCATCAGTGGAGTGGGAACCCATTTTCATGGGATCCCATACATCAACACCAAGGGAAGCCACAAAGGTTGCTAGTGAAACTACTGGTTAATATATTTAATACTATACAAAAGAGACCATTTGCTTTCCTTTAACGGAAGACAGCGGAGATAAGTTGAAGCGAATAACTTTGTTTAAGGTCTTATTCTAGGAAAATCTAATTATTTCATGGATGTGGTTTATGTTTATCAAAAATCAACTCCCAAATGTCTTTCCCTATCTTGGGCCAGACCGAGGTAGATTAGTCCCAGGCAAGGATGCCACGCGACTTAAGAATTTAACGAGTCGACAATGGATTAGCGTTTTA